>NC_048219.1:91958765-91966029 GCF_002007445.2 Ailuropoda melanoleuca
CACTTCACCTTTTGGACTCAGAGGATCAAGTGAAAGTTGTTGATCTTCTCCCTGGAAAATGCAAAAGGCACAGATGTGTGTCCCCACAAAATACGCACACAACTTCAGGGCTCACTATCACCAGGAAGCCCACCATGAACTTAGAGTGAGAACACATGTTCTATTGTGTCACCTCCACTCAGGACCAGAGAGAGAGAGTGGCCACTCCAGTCAGTGGGACAACCTGTTAACAAGTGTGTGGCAGAGAATAAGCCAATGAGTGGTAAGTCCTCAGAACAGGGATTGCTCATGGATACTTTGGGGCATGTGTCCCCCAGCCTCACCTCTAACAGGAGGATACCTGTTATAGAGGAATTATTAATTCATATGCTGAAACCCTAACCCCCAAGTGACTGTATTTGGAAATAGGGCCTTTACAGAGGTAATTAAGGTTAAATGAGGTCATAAGGGTGGGGCCCTAATCCAGTAGGACTGATGTCCTTATAAGAAGAGGAAGTGACACTGGGTGCCTGGGTGGCACAGTTGGCTAAGAGTCTGAATCTTGATCTTGGCTCAGGCCATGATCTCAGGGTTGTGAGATCAAGCCCTGCATCAGGTTCTGAGTTGGGCATGGAGCCTACTTAAGATTCTCTTTCTCTCTTTCTCTGCTCCTCCCCACCTCTCCCCGTCTGAAGAAGAAGAAGAAGAAGAAGAAGAAGAGAAGGAGAAGGAGAAGGAGAAAGAAGGAGAAGGAGGAGAGGAGGAAGAGGTGACATGAGGGATGTGTAACCACAGATAAAAGACCAAATGAGAATACAGTCAGATGGTGGCCATCTACATGCCAAGGAGAGAGGCCTCAGAAGAAACAACCCTGCCAACTTGTTCTTAGACTTCCAGCCTCCAGAACTGTGAGAAATAAATTTCTATTCTTTAAGCTGCCCAGTCTGTGGTATTTGTTCTGGGGGCCCACGCAGACTGAGATAGTGCCCACGCAGCCTGGGGTTTGCTCTGGACATTGGGATGGGGCTGGAGCACAGGCAAGTGAAGAGTCCACAGAGCACAACTTCACTGGCCCAACTCCAAGCCCCTGCAGCTGGGCCAGGCAGAGCGAGGTCCCTCCACCACTGCCAGCCCCAAATCATGCCCCTCTCCCCTACTCCACTCACAACATCTGCTCATCTCCCAAGCTTCTGGGTCCAATTTGGGGACCATCATCTCTTTTCTGGGTTTTTTTTTTAAGATTTTATTGATTTATTTGACAGAGCACACACACAAGCAGGGGGAGTGGCAGTAGGAGAGGGAGAAGCAGGCTCCCTGCTGAGAAGCCTGACTCAGGGCTCCATCCCAGGATCATGACCTGAGCCAAAGGCAAACGCTTAACCAACTGAGCCACCCAGCACTCCTTCCCTGGTTTTATTTTTTTTTAAGATTTTATTTATTTATTCAACAGAGATAGAGACAGCCAGCGAGAGAGGGAACACAAGCAGGGGGAGTGGGAGAGGAAGAAGCAGGCTCATAGCGGAGGAGCCTGATGCGGGGCTTGATCCCACAAAGCTGGGATCACGCCCTGAGCCGAAGGCAGACGCTTAACCACTGTGCCACCCAGGCGCCCCATCCTTCCCTCGTTTTAGAAGGTAGATTTACTTCACAGCTTTCACCCAGAAGGAAACTGTAATCCCGTTGTGGAAATAAACAAAGAGCACCCAAATGAGAACAGGCAAAGATGATTTACTCAGAGTTTGCTACGCAGGGGAGTCAGCCACTGTCACATGCATTTTAGCAGAGATTCAAAGGCAGACAGAGAAGGAAGTGAGAAAGATTTGTAGTGGAGCAAATGACAGGCTTCAGGTGCACCCTGGGTGCAAAAGCTAAGTGTTGAATCTAGGTAATGGGTGTATGGGTGTTAAACTATTTTTTTCAACTTTTCTAACTTTATACACATTAGAAAAATTTCAGAAGTTGGGGGAAAATGCTGGATCTGCAGTTTTACTAAAACATAACACTGGCCAACAGTTGCAGAACGTGAGTCACCAGCTTGAATCAAAAAACCTACATTTTTATTTCCTTGTTTACGTGTCTGTTTTTACAGAAAGGTGTCCAAGGGTCAGGGAGAGCCATCTGTGGCCTGTCCACACTGGAGAGCCCTAACACTGCACTCCAGAGGGCCACCCTGCCTGTTGGACCCTACATATTCCCACACACTCTACTGAAAGCCACAGGCAGCTACCTGGGAGGCCAGTCCTAAGCGCTCAGGCTTCCTGGCCCTGGGCCCCTTCCCCACACACGTACTTGGCCTCCCTTCTGGGTAGAACCGGCCTCCACTCCTATGAAAGGCACTCACTCCATCTCCAGCCACAGCTGCCCCATCACACTCCAGAGTGGACAACTCAACCCTCACCCCACCCCCACCACAGAGCTCCTTGACCCCAGGCTCAGGATAGCCACACAGGGCCAAGGGCTAATGAAGCATCTTGACTGGTGTTTCTCTCCAAGTGAATTAATCAATCAGTCAATCTGCATCTTGCTTCGAAGCATATGTAATCCTTCTCACCCCCGACACCAGCACCCTGGTCCCCCAGGTCTTGTCACAAGCCTCCTGCCTTGGCTCTGGCTACCTTCTTGGACGCTCCATACATCCTCCACACAACAGCCAGAGCAGCCCTGTCAGAACGGAGCCATGCCAGGGGATTTCTTTGCTCAACACCTTCCAGCGGCTTGCAGAGGAAAAGCGAAGTATTAAGCAAGGATCTCAAAGCCGTATGTCAGCAAACTACAGCCCAGGGGCGGAATCTGGCCCTCAGCCCATTTTTGTAAATGCATTTTCCTGGAACACGGACACACACACATGCTCACGATTATCTACGTTGTTTTCCTGCTACAACAGTTCGTCTGGTGCTGCCCTAGATGTCGCCAGGAAGACACTCGAGGAGTCCCATGGATGAGCCCACTTAGAAAGCAGCCCAAGCCCCCAGCCACCAGCCAGCACCGCCATCTGTGTGCACCACCTCGGAATGCTGGGCTCCACCTTCGAGCCTTCGGATGACCGCGGCCCCGGGTGACACCTGACACCAAGTGGAAACTGCCTGGCTGAGCCCTTCCACGGTGCCTGACCCCACAGATTCACCGAGGGTAATGTGTGGCTGTTTTATGCCACGATACTTGCAACAGAACTGCTTGTGATCCCATTCAGCCTTCTTCGTATGGTAAACACACCTTTGTTAAATAAAAACATCCAGTTTTCCTTGACAATAAGCATATATATGCATATTAACACATACGAACATCAATACATAGGTATAGATAGAGGGTTTTGGTTAGTTTGCTTCACAAAGTGGGATCTTGTTTCACACATTGTGCACCTTGATTTTCTCACTCAATATCTTCTACAAATCCCTCTGGAATCTTCAGCCCCAGCGTTCCTTCGGTCTCTTCCACGGCTGCCTAACATTCTAGGTGTGGGTAACTGTGACGTGCTCGGCCATCCTTGGCAGGCAGGCAGTCACTTTGCTCTGCTCTGGGGACAGTGGTGCCTTCCCTGTGCACCCAGCTGCATCCACCACACTTTATTCTGCTGCCATAGCTGGGCAGGAAAATAGGTGGATTTTTTTAAAGATTATTTATTTATTTATCTGAGAGAGAGAGCGAGCATGAGCGGGGGGAGAGGGGGAAGCAGCCTCCCTGCTCAGTGGGGCTGGGAGCTCAATCCCAGGATCGATTATGGGGCTCCATCCCAGGACCCTGGGATCACGACCTGAACCGAAGGCAGACACTTAACCAACTGAGCCACCAGGCACCTGATAGATGGATTTTTAATTTTAACACATGCTGGCTAACTGCTTTCCAGGTAGCCTGATGTCCAACCTCTGGAAGGCTGAGCTTTTTCTTGCTGCGGACACGTGTCCCCCAAGTGTAGAGGGCTATCACCAGCTGCATGGGGTCAGCATGCTCCAGCTCCCCACGTATTCAGCACAGCTCTGTGCAAAACCTCAGACAAATCCACGTCCCAGTTTTCTCAGACCCAGCTAAACTTCATCAGCTTATCGACACAGCTAGGTGAAGATAAAAATCACAACCCAATTCTCCTGTGGAGAAGAAACACTGCACATCAGTGCCTGGTGGACAAGAACCCTGGGGCCTCCACCCCTGCTCCCTACTCCCCACCCCCCACCCCCGTATGCAGGCCCTTCTGGTGTCCTCTTGTGCAGAGGGAACTGCCAACCCACATACACCTGTCGCCACTGATCCAGAGGGCGACAATAATTTTCAGAGGCAGAGCCATCTAAACCAGAGGTTCCCAGCTCTCTCATATCACAGAGCCCTTGGGGTCTCCAAAACACTTAATAAGTGTGTACATGCTAATAACTTAGTAGCCCTTTCAAAGCCATAGACATAAGCTGAGACAGAACTATTTTTATTTCACTCTGAAATAACTGCCATTAGTTCCTAGCCCAATATGTGTGCCCATTGGGTGCCACACGGCTTCTCAAGCCTCACAACTGGATGGGTCACCCCTGCCCCACAGTGATCTCCATGTGTTACTGAAACCCACCTTTGCCAAGGTAGGGTCTCCCAAAGGGCTGGGGTGTCACGTAGGGTGGAGACTGTCACAACCTGGAGCCTGCAGCCCCACCGTGTTTAGCAGAGGGATGGATTTGCATCCCCTGGGGCTGAGCACCCCCCAAGCCCAGCAGCTCCCACCTCCTGGCAGGCTCAGGAATTCCCCACCCTTCACCCCTCCACCCGGCCGGTCACCAGAACCTGGAGCCCACAAGAATCAGGAAAGTTATGTAAGCAGCGTTGAGTCTTGGGCCAGGGCATCCACTACCAAGGCAGGAGCCTTCCTCTGGGTGGTCACTAGCGTAGAGCACAGGTGCCAGGGTTCATGCTCCCGGGACCCCATGTGCGCATGGGAATGTCCCCGGATGCTTGCATGGCCATCGCCCCACAGGAGAGCGTGGGCAACGGTGCCGGGAGGGCACCACACTGAGGTGGGAAAGGGACCCCAGTGGTGGGACACAAGCTGGCAGCACTCCTGCTGCTCCTGGTCCTGCCACCGCTCGGGACCAGACCCTGTGGACTGCGGGGACAATGGGAAGCCCCATCCTGTACCACCTGACACAGAAACCAAAACCAGACTCTGTCCAGCAACAAGCCAGATGCGGTCCCCACACACAAGGGCTGGACCAGGGTCTGTGTGCAGCCTCTGCAGTCCCAGGGAGCCCTCCACGGTCCGGCCACATTCTTGAACACAACTGGGGGCACAGTAGATGCTCTATATAAAGACATCTACAAGAACAGACTACACAGAAAGAAGAGAGGGAAAAAATACACAATATTCACAGTATTTATTTTTGAAGTGAAAATATAGGCTATTTATTTTGTTTTCCTGCACTCTTCAGATTTTCTAAACTATATAGGTATCATCAGAATAAATTTTTTAAAGCAATGGTTGACTCACAAAGCCCTGAATTCCTCTCCATCTAAGAGGGCTAAAGTCAAACCATATGCCTCGAGGTGCCTGGAGAGTTGAGGAAATGAGAGCAGAGGTGGGCATGAGGTAATAGGGAGTGGTGAGGACTGCAGAGAACCGGCTGCTCTGAGAGAAGCAGGCTACTCCCATCTCCAGCTGTTGCCTCGATAATTTTAAAGCATCATAAAAGCTCTGAGGGTAGGCCTGTTCTGCAGATAGAAACAGGGGAGGCAGAGCCCAACGTGACACAGCAAGAAGCAGGGGCCAGGTACTCCCGGGAGGACACAGAATATGCGGGAGCGCGGGGCGCGGGCGCCACCTGCCGGCCGCGGAACGCCAGCCCGACAGTGGCCCTTGCCTGCCCCTGCCACGCCCGCGGCCAGCTTAGCTGGAGCCTACAGCGCAGGAGCCACCAAGAGGGATGCCCAGGGACCTCTTTTCACGGGCTCCACGCAGCCGCTGCCCAGCCTCACGGAGGCGTTGCCAGAGGGTGCGGGAGCGGTGAAAGCACTTGAGGGTGTGAAAATCTCCAAGCATCAATGTGGAAAGCACACCAGTGAAACTTAAACGGGCACACGGAGCAGAATCTTCACGGCCTTCGGGTAGGGGAAAAGGTTGCTATTTAGAAATTGTCTACATTAAAATTAAGAAGTTCTGGTCTTTAAAAGGCACCGCAAAGAAAATGAAAAGAAAATAAACGGGGTGGAGGGAAAACGATACTTGTGCAATACATATACTTGAAAAATGACTCACGCTCAGAATATGTATATATTTTTAAGTCTGAACCAAAAAGAAAAAAGACAAATGAAAGGCTTAAAACCTAAAACTTACTATTTCCCAGGAAAGGAGCCAAGAGGGCCAGTAAATGTGGGAGAAGATGTCCGACTTTGTTTTCAAGGAAGCATCCATTAAAACTGATATGCAATTTCCCACTCCATTGGCAAAAATTAAAACCTCTATCGGTATAGAGTGTTAGGAAAGAGAAAAAAAAGAATTTTCATAGTGGAAACCTCAAATGCAGCAATCACTGGAACTCCACTTGGCATTTAATAAAGGTGGAAATCTAACAGAGGGGCTTTCCTATGGCCCGGGACACCTATCCTTCATGTATATACGCATGGGAAACGCAAACACAAGGGCACTGGGACCCATGTAAAAGAAAGTTTGTAATAGCAAAAAAAAAAAAAAACCCTGAAAACAACCCACATGGTCATTTACTGGAGAGGGAAAGGTTGAACAGGCTGGCAGGTCCTCATGTGGCCTAGTACACAGCAAGGAAAAGGAATGGCTGCACACACATGAGTGATTCCCAAAATTGAATGTCCACACACCTGACACATGCATAGGATTTACATAAAGCTCATTTACATAAAGTTCAAAAAACTGGTAAAACTAAATAATGTTAAGACGGTATTTCTTAACCTATATTTCATTATCACCTTCCAAAAGAGACTTTTTAGTGATTTGTTTCCTTAAAATGCTGACCTATGAAATTGTGATTCCACAGATACACTCTATATCTGTTCGTATATTGTGGTTAGGGCACCAAAAATCACTGTACTATTTAAGTTGTGTTTTTTTTTTTTTTGCCTGTCCCCAAACAAGAACGAATTTTCACCTCCATAAAATAATATTGCCTCCTTAAAAATGTGTGGGTTAAACCACGTGAAATCATCTATATTCTTTTTTTCATAACAATTTTTATTATGTTAATCACCATAAAGTACATCCCTAGATTTTTTTTTAATTATATTATGTTAATCACCATACAGTACATCCCCAGATTCCGATGTAAAGTTTGATGCTTTATTAGTT
>NC_048219.1:91966129-91966910 GCF_002007445.2 Ailuropoda melanoleuca
GTGACGGGTCCTGAGGATGCTTCCAGGACATGGAAAGGATAAAGGGGATACCACGGGCCTCACAGAGAAGAAAGACCTAAAACCCCATTAAGGTGTGGCTGCTGGAGGGCAGCATCATACCTACTGTCCAGCACGCGAGGCTGGGCCTTCACCTCTGCTCTTTATTTCATCCCCTTACCCACGTGATCTGCAGGGACGGGGGCTGTCCCTGTTTCACAAAGGAGGACACAGAGGAATACACAGGCTCGTCCACCATCAGCTGGCAAATGAGCCAGCATTCGAACCCAAAGCTGCTGTTAAAAGCCTCCTGTGCTAAATTCTGATACTACTAACGTTTGCTTTTTTCCTGCAAAACTCCTACAAGGCAGCATGGGGTCATGGTCAAGAGTGTGGATTGCCAGTTTGGGATGACAGGAAAGTTCTGGACACAACAATGTGAACATGCTTACTGCCACTGATCAGTACACTTAAATGTGCTTAACGTGATAACCATTATTAAGTATTACATATACATGTAACACAAAGATGTTTTCAGAAATGATCAGATACCAGGTCATCAAGAAATTGTCAGTAGGGGCACCTGGGTGGCTCAGTTGGTTAAGCATCCAACTCTTGATTTCAGCTCAGGTCATGGTCTCAGGGTCGTGGGATGGAGCCCTGCTCAGGCTCCACACGCAGCAGGGAGTTGACTTGAGATTCTCTCTCCCTCTGCCCCTCCCCCACCCCTGCATGCATGCGCTCTCTCCCACTCTCTCTAAAATAAATAAATCTTAAAAAAAAA
>NC_048219.1:91968994-92100583 GCF_002007445.2 Ailuropoda melanoleuca
CAGTCAAAACTAGAGGCTCTGACGGCCAGGGTCACCGAGGCAGAGGAACGCGTTAGCGAATTGGAGGATGGGTTAGTAGAAGAAAAAACGAAAATAGAAGCTGGTCTTAAAAAAATCCACGCCCACGAATGTAGATTACGGGAGATTACTGACTCTATGAAACGATCCAATGTCAGAATCATCGGCATCCCTGAAGGGGTGGAGAAAAACAGAGGTCTAGAAGAGATATTTGAACAAATTGTAGCTGAAAACTTCCCTAATCTAGCAAGGGAAACAAGCATTCGTGTCCAAGAGGCAGAGAGGACCCCATCCAAGCTCAACCAGGACAAACCTACGCCACGGCATGTCATAGTGCAATTCGCAAATATTAGATCCAAGGATACAGTATTGAAAGCGGCCAGGGCAAAGAAATTTCTCACGTACCAAGGCAAAGGTATCAGGATTACGTCAGACCTGTCTACAGAGACCTGGAATGAGAGAAAGGCTTGGGGGGGCATTTTTAAAGCTCTTTCAGAGAAAAACATGCAGCCAAGGATCCTTTATCCAGCAAAGCTGTCATTCAGAATTGATGGAGAAATAAAGACGTTCCAAAATCGCCAATCATTAACCAATTTCGTAACCACGAAACCAGCCCTACAGGAGATATTAAGGGGGGCTCTATAAAGGTAAAAAGGCCCCAAGAGTGATACAGAGCAGCAAGTCACAACCGATACAAAGACTTTAAAGAGAAATGGCATCATTAAAATCATATCTGTCAATAATCTCTATCAATCTAAATGGCTTAAACTCTCCCATAAAACGCCACAGGGTTGCAGATTGGATAAAAAGACATGACCCATCCATTTGCTGTCTACAAGAGACTCATTTTGAACCCAAAGATGCATTCAGACTTAGAGTAAGGGGATGGAGTACCATCTTCCACGCAAATGGACCTCAAAAGAAAGCTGGAGTAGCAATTCTCATATCAGATAGACTGGATTTTAAACTAGAGGCCATAGAGAGAGATACAGAAGGGCACTATATTATTCTTAAAGGAAGTATTCAACAAGTGGATATGACAATTATTAATATATATGCCCCCAACAGGGGAGCAGCAAGATACACAAGCCAACTCTTAACCAAAATAAAGAGACATATAGATAAGAACACAGTAATAGTAGGGGACCTCAACACCCCACTATCAGAAATAGACAGAACACCCTGGCAAAAACTAAGCAAAGAATCAAAGGCTTTGAATGCCATACTCGACGAGTTGGACCTCATAGATATATATAGAACACTACACCCCAGAACCAAAGAATACTCATTCTATTCAAATGCCCATGGAACATTCTCAAGAATAGATCATGCTCTGGGACACAAAACAGGTCTCAGCCAATACCAAAAGATTGAAATTATCCCCTGCATATTCTCAGACCACAACGCTCTGAAATTGGAACTCAACCACAAGGAAAAACCTGGAAGAAACTCAAACACTTGGAGGCTAAGAACCATCCTGCTCAAGAATGACTCGATAAACCAGGAAATCAAAAAACAAATTAAACAATTTATGGAGACCAACGAGAATGAATACACAACGGTCCAAAACCTATGGGATACTGCAAAGGCAGTCCTAAGGGGGAAATACATAGCCATCCAAGCCTCACTCAAAAGAATAGAAAAATCTAAAATGCAGTTTCTATATTCTCACCTCAAGAAACTGGAACAGCAACAGAGGGACAGGCCTAATCCACTCACGAGGAAGCAGTTGACCAAGATTAGAGCAGAAATCAATGAATTAGAAACCAGGAGGGCAGTAGAGAAGATCAACAGAACTAGAAGCTGGTTCTCTGAGAGGATTAATAAAATTGATAGACCACTGGCAAGACTTATCCAAAAGAACAGAAAAAGTNCTCACCTCAAGAAACTGGAACAGCAACAGAGGGACAGGCCTAATCCACTCACGAGGAAGCAGTTGACCAAGATTAGAGCAGAAATCAATGAATTAGAAACCAGGAGGGCAGTAGAGAAGATCAACAGAACTAGAAGCTGGTTCTCTGAGAGGATTAATAAAATTGATAGACCACTGGCAAGACTTATCCAAAAGAACAGAAAAAGTACCCAAATTAATAAAATTATGAATGAAAAAGGAGAGGTCACAACCAACACCAATGAAATTGGAAGGATTATTAGAAACTTTTATCAACAGCTCTATGCCAAAAAATTAAACAATCTGGAAGAGATGGAAGCCTTCCTGGAAACCTATAAACTACCAAGACTGAAACAGGAAGAAATTGATTTTTTAAACAGGCCAATTAATTATGAAAAGATTGAGTCAGTGATAAACAACCTTCCAAGAAACAAAACTCCAGGCCCAGATGGTTTTCTTGGGGAATTCTACCAAACATTCAAAGAAGAAATAATACCTATTCTCTTAAAGCTGTTTCAAAGAATAGAAACAGAAGGAAAACTACCAAACTCATTCTATGAGGCCAATATTACCTTGATCCCCAAACCAGGCAAAGACCCCATCAAAAAGGAGAATTACAGACTGATTTCCCCAATGAATATGGACGCCAAAATCCTCAACAAGATCCTGGCTAATAGAATCCAACAGTACATTAAAAGGATTATCCATCAAGACCAAGGGGGATTCTTCCCTGGGATGCAAGGGTGGTTCAACAATTGCAAATCTATCAGTGTCTTAGATTTTATCCAGAAAGAAAAATTCAAAAATCATATGATCCTCTCAATTGATGCCAAAAAAGCATTTGACGAAATACAGCATCCTTTCCTGATTAAAACCCTTCAGAGTGTAGGGATAGAGGGTACATTCCTCAATCTCATAAAAACCATCTAGGAAAAGCCTATGGCGAATATCATTCTCAATAGGGAAAAGCTGGAAGCCTTTCCCTTAAGATCAGGAACACGAGAAGGATGCCCACTCTCGCCACTATTATTCAACATAGTACTAGAAGTCATTGCAACAGCAATCAGACAATAAAAAGGGATAAAAAGTATCCAAATCGGCAAAGAAGTCAAAATGTCTCTTCGCAGATGACATGGTACTCTATAGGGAAAACCCAAAAGAATCCACTCCCAAACTATTAGAAGTTATAGAGCAATTCAGTAGTGTGGCGGGACACAAAATCAATGCTCAGAAATCAGTTGCATTTCTATACATGAATAACAAGACTGAAGAAAGAGAAATTAGGGAATCCATCCCATTTACAATAGCACCAAAAACCATACGTTACCTTGGAATTAACTTAAGCAGAGACGTAAAGGACCTATATTCTAGAAACTATAAATCACTCTTGAGAGACATTGAGGNAAAAAGATGGACAAATATTCCCTGCTTATGGATTGGAAGAATTAACATAGTTAAAATGTCCATGCTACCCAGAGCAATCTACACTTTCAATGCTATCCCAATCAAAATACCAATGACATTTTTCAAAGAAATGGAACAAATAGTACTTAAATTTGTATGGAACCAGAAAAGGCCCCGAATCTCCAAGGAACTGTTGAAAAGGAAAAACAAAGCAGGGGGCATCACAATGCCGGATTTCGAGCTGTACTACAAAGCTGGGATCACAAAGACAGCATGGTACTGGCACAAAAACAGACACATAGACCAATGGAACAGAATAGAGAACCCAGAAATGGACCCTCGGCTCTTTGGGCAACAAATCTTTGACAAAGCAGGAAAAACATCCAGTGGAAAAAAGACAGTCTCTTCAATAAATGGTGCTGGGAAATTGGACAGCTACATGCAAAAGAATGAGATGTGACCACTCTCTTACACCATACACAAAGATAAACTCCAAATGGATGAAAGACCTCGATGTGAGACAGGAATCCATCAAAATTCTAGAGGTGAACATGGGCAGCAACCTCTACGACATCGGCCAAAGCAACCTTTTTCATGACACATCTCCAAAGGCAAGAGAAACAAAAGATAAAATGAACATGTGGGACTTCATCAAGATAAAAAGCTTCTGCACAGCCTAGGAAACAGTCAAAAAAACTAAGAGGCAGCCCACGGAATGGGAGAATATATTTGCAAATGATGCTACAGATAAAAGACTAGTATCCAAGATCTACAAAGAACTCAAACTCAATATGTGAGAAACAAATAAATAAATCATAAAATGGACAGAAGATATGAACAGACACTTTTCCAATGAAGACATACAAATGGCTAACAGACACATGAAAAAATGTTCAAAATCATTAGCCATCAGGGAAATTCAAATCAAAACCACACTGAGATACCACCTTACGCCAGTTAGAATGGCAAAGATAGACAAGGCAAGAAACAACAATTGTTGGAGAGGATGTGGAGAAAGGGGATCCCTCCTACATTGTTGGTGGGAATGCAAGTTGGTACAGCCACTCTGGAAAACAGTGTGGAGGTCCCTTAAAAAGTTAAAAATTGAACTACCCTATGACCCAGCCATTGCACTACTGGGTGTTTACCCCAAAGATACAGACGTAGTAAAGAGAAGGGCCATATGCACCCCAATGTTCATAGCTGCATTGTCCACAATAGCCAAATCATGGAAGGAGCCGAGATGCCCTTCAACAGATGACTGGATTAAGAAGCTGTGGTCCATATATACAATGGAATATTACTCAGCTATCAGAAAGAACGAATTCTCAACATTTGCTGCAACATGGACGGCACTGGAGGAGATAATGCTAAGTGAAATAAGTCAAGCAGAGAAAGATAATTATCATATGATTTCTGTCATCTATGGAACATAGGAATTAGGAAGATCAAGAGGGGAAGAAAGGGATAAAGAAATGGGGGGTAATCAGAAAGGGGAATGAAGCATGAGAGACTATGGACTCTGAGAAACAAACTGAGGGCTTCTGAGGGGAGGGAGGTGGGGGAATGGGATAGGCTGGTGATGGGTAGTAAGGAGGGCACGTATTGCATGGTGCACTGGGTGTTATAAGCAAGTAATGAATCATCGAACTTTACATCAAAAACCAGGGGTGTACTGTATGGTGACTAACATAATATAATAAAAAAAAAAAGAATGTTAGTGTTTGGAAATAGATACATCCTGCAAATTATATTTTTTTAAAAAAAGCAGGAGTGGCTATGTTAATATCATGTAGAATAAACTTCAAAGAAAAAATTGCTAGTGACACAGAGGAATATTATGAGATAAAAGAATTGACCCACTGGAAACATATCATGATCCTAAATATGTGTGCACCAAACAACAGAGCCTCCAAGTACATGAATCTGAAAGAAGTAGACAAATCCACAACCATAGCTTGGGACTCAAGCACCCCGTCTCAGCAATTGATAGAACTAGACAGGAAATCAGTAAAGACATGGAAGAATAAGCAACAGGATTTAAATGAAATTTATAGAACATGCTAGCCAACAACAGCAGAATACACATGATTTTCAAGTGTCCATGGAATATTCTCCAAGATATACAATTTCCTGGGTCATAGAGCAAACCTTAACAAATTTTTAAAAATTGAAATCATATACGGTGTATTCCCTGACCATAATGGAACTAAATAGAAATAAATAACAGGAATATCTTCAAACACTTGGAAACTGAACTACACACTTCTACATAATCCATGAGTCAAAGCAGAAACTTCAAGTGAAATATAAAAGCACATAAAAATGAATAAAAATGAAAACACAACATATCAAAATTGGCAGGATACCTCTAAAGCAGTACCGAGAGGGGAATATATATCACTAAATGCTTAAATTAGAAAAGAGGAAATGTTCTTATCAATAATCTAAGTTTCCACCTTAAGAAACTAGGAAAAGAAGAGCAAATAAACCCAAAGCAAGAAAGAAGGAAATAACAAAATAAGAGCAGAAATCAATGAAACTGAAAATAGGGGGAAAATAGAGAAGATGAAATAAAAAGCAGTTCTTGAAAAGATTAATAAAATTGATAAATATTGAATAAAACTGATAAAAAGAGAAAAAGAAAAGCCACAATTACCAATATCAGGAATGAAAAGGGGGATATCAATACAGATGCTGCAACCATTAAAAAAAATATTATGAAAGCTACCCACATAAATTCAACAACTTAGATGAAATGCACCAGTTCCTAGAAAGTCACAAACTATCAAAACATACTCAGAATGAAACAGGTAACCCAAATAAATCCTAGGTCTATTAAAGAAATCAAATCTATAAATACTTCCAAAAAAGAAATCTCCATGCCCTCATAGTTTCCCTGGAGACATTTATCAAACATTTAAAGAATTAACACCAATTCTATACAATCTCTTCCAGAAAATAGAAGAGAAAGAAACACTTCCAAACTCATTTTATGAGGACCTGAAACCAAAACCAGACAAAGATCATATTTTTAAAAAATAAACTATCGACAAATAGCTCTCATGAACTTAAATATAAAATTTCTCAACAAAATATTAGCAAACTGAATTGAGAAATATTTAAAAATAACTATACCCCACACCCAATTTATTCAAGGGATACAAGGCTGGTTCAACACTTGAAAAGCAAACAATGTAATCCACTATATCAGTAGGCTAAAAAAAGAAAACTTGTGTGATCATATCAATTGATGTAGAAAAAGAATTTTACAAAATTCAATATCCATTCATAATAAAAACTCTCAGAAAACTAGAAATAAAGAGGAACTTCCTCAACTTGATAAAAAAAATCTACAAAAAAATCCTACAGTTAATATTATATTTAACAGTAAAAGACTGCATAATTTCCCCTTAAGATCAGGAACATGGCTCTCACAAATCTTTCACAACATAGTATTGAAAGTCTTGGCCAGAACTATAAAGCAAGAAATGCAATAAAATGTGCACAAATGAGAAAGGAAGAAATAAAACTGCCTTGCTTTGCAGATAACATGATTATCTACATAGAAAATCCTAAGGCATCTATTAAAAATAAAATTCCTGGAATAAGTGAGTTTAGCAAGGTTGCAAGATACAAGATGAACAAACATAAATTAATTGTGTTTCTAAATACTAGCAACAAAAAGTGGAAACCAGAGTTAAAAACACAAAACCATTTACAATCAATTCAAAGGGTTCAACACTTAACTATAAACATGACAAAACACACAGAGAACTTGTATACTAGAAATTACAAAACACTGATGACAGAAGTCAAAGAAGCTTTAAATAAATGGAAAGAACTTCTATGTCTGTGGATTGGAGCACTCACATAGTAAAGTCTCAATTCTCTCCAAATTGATATATTCAATCTATCAAAATGGATTAATTCAAGTCTGTGAAAATGCCAGAAAAACTTTTTTGTAGATATAAAGAAGATTATTTTTAAATTTAAAACCATCTCGAAAAAGAAAATTAGAAAGGAACCACCTAACTGAGGTTGAAACTAACTCATAGCTACAGTAAGTCAGACTGTGTGCTATTGAAAGGGGGACAGACACAAAAAATAGTGGAACAGCATAGGCTATTCCAGAAATATGGAATCCCAAATCAATACACGCAAATTCACCCAAGTGATTTTTTACAAAGGCACAAATTAGTTCAATGGAGAAAGTATAGGCTTTTCAACAAATAATGCCAGGACAATTGCACATCCATTGGCAAAAACATAAACTTCAACCTAAGTCTCATGCCTTATTAAAAAGTTAATTCTAAATGGACAATGGTTTTAAATAGAAAATGTAAAATTATTTAAAAATTTTAATAAGAAACAAAGACAGCATCTTCAGGACCTAGAGCTAAGCAAACTGTCCTGAGACATGATACTAAAAGCACCAAAAAAACTGGATAAATTGAACTTAATCAAAATTAACATGTTTGCTCCATGAAATAAGCTAAGAGGATGATATCCACAGCGAGCTATCAATACACATCTATCAAAATGGCTAAAATTGTAAATAGTGACAGCACCAAAAGCTGGTGAGGAAGCAAAGAAACAATCTCTCATACATTTCTGATGGGAATGTAAAATGATACAGCCAATCTGGAAAACAGTTTGATGGTTTTTCAATAAGCCTAAACGTGCTTACAAAATAACCTAGCAATTGCACTGTTGGACATTTATCCCCCCCAAAGTGAAAACCTATGTTTACACAAAAATCTATACACAAATGGTCATCCCACTTTATTCATAATAGCCCAGACCTGACAACAACTAAAATTTTCTCCAGTGGGTGAATGGTTAAAAAGAAAATCTCTGGGGGCGCCTGGGTGGCGCAGTCATTAATCGTCTGCCTGCAGCTCAGGGCGTGATCCCGGCATTCCGGGGATCGAGTCCCACATCGGGCTCCTCTGCTGGGAGCTTCTTCTTCCTCTCCCACTCCCCTGCTGTGTTCCCTCTCTCGCTGGCTGTCTCTCTCTGTCACATAAATAAATAAAATCTTTAAAAAAAAAAAAAGGAAGAAAATCTCTGGTGCTTCCACACAACAAAATACTACTCTGCAATAAAAAGTAATCGTTAATACACACAACTTAGACTGTTCTCAAAGGAATTATGCTTAGTGGGAAAACGTCAATATCAAAAGGTTGCATTCTGTGCACCTGGGGGGCTCAGTTGGTTAAGCGTCTGCCCTCAACTCAGGTCATGATCACAGGGTCCTGGGATCAAGTCCCACATCAGGCTCCCTACTCGTTCTCTCAATCTCTCTCTCTCTCTCTCTCTGTCTCTCTCACTCTCTTGCTCTCTCTTTCTCAAATAAATAAATAAATAAATAAAATCTTTTTTTAAAAAAAGGTCTCATACTGTATGATTCTATTTTCCGTATGACACCATATGACAGTTCGGAAATGACCCAACTCTAGAAATGAAGGACAGTTAATTGTTGCTGAAGGACAGGGGCATGGTAATTTTTCATGGTGAGGGAACAGTTCCATATCTTGATCATGGTGGTTACATAAACACATTTATGAGATCAAATTGCATGGAACTACACACACACACACACACACACACACACAAGTGCATATAAAAACCGGTGAGAATGGAATGAGGTCCATAGTCTAAATAACCGTACTGTATCATGTCAGTTTCCTGAGTTCAATATTGTACTGTAATTACATAATGTGGCCCCATTAGTGCAAGGTGGGGGAAGGGTAAATGAGATTCTCCGTACTATTTTTGCAACTTTCTGAGTCTATAGCTATTTTAAAATTGTTTTTTAAAGGCGAAAAAAAGCTACAAAAATGAAAAAGCAAGCCACAAACGAGAACAAAATATTTGCAAAACATATATTTGACAAAGGACTTGTGTCATGAATCCATAAGTAACTCTTAGAACTTAAGAAAAATACAAATAGCCCAATTAAAAAAAAAAGGACAAAATATTTTAACAGATACTTTACCAAAGAAGATAAAAAGATAGCAAACAAGCACATGAAGAAAAATGTTCAATTTCATTAGCGTTAGGGAAATGCAGATTAAAACCTTGATGAGACCACTACACACCCACTAGAGCGACTAAAATTTAAAGATTGACCATACCAGGTGGAATATATATATATATATAGGAATACTGCAAGTTTACACCTGCTGGTGGAAATAAAAACTGGCAAAATCATTTTGGAAACCAGTTTGACGGTTTCTTAAAAAGTTAAACATACACCTTACATATGATCCCAACTTTCCACTCCAAAGTATGTAACCAAGAGGAATGTGTCTATACAAAAGCTTGTGAGTGAATGTTCAGAGCAGCTTTGTTAATGATAGCTGATCACCATGATGACTTAGCCAGGGAGTCACAGCTAGTGAGAGGCAGAGGGTAACCTATACCTTCATGTTCCAAGGTCAATGTTATTTCCATAGTCATGTGGGTGTTTCTACTTATGCAAAGGGTGTAGGCAGGAAGTAGAGTGGGGGTAGGGACAGGTCTGGGGGAGGGTGCTTCAGGGCACTTACCCTTGCCCACCACCAGGCAAGTCCTGAGAGAGTAGACATGCCAGCACACTGGCCTACCCCTAGGTCTAAAGAACTGCAAGCCTGCCCAGCCCTCATAGGCAGCAGCCTTGGTAGTTCCCACTGCTGACAAGGAATGTAGAGGGAGACCCAACCCTCAAAAGCCCTCTGAGCACCTCTACCGCCAGCCGCACATCCTTACAGTCACCAGAGCCTGCTCTCTACAAGATCATTTTTTTCCACCAAACTAGCAAACAGGTTTTAAAGTGCTGCTATCCAGGGTTGATGAAGACCAGGGGGGCGGGGGGGCGGGGGCAGGGACAACACTCATATACTGCTGCTTCTGGCAGGCATTTTGCAACATGTATTGTTTTTATTTTTTTTAAAGATTTTATTCATTTATTTGACAGAGATAGAGACAGCGAGAGAGGGAACACAAGCAGGGGGAGTGGGAGAGGAAGAAAGAGGCTCATAGCAGAGGAGCCTGATGTGGGGCTCAATCCCATCACGCGGGGATCACGCCCTGAGCCGAAGGCAGACGCTTAACCGCTGTGCCACCCAGGCGCCCCACATGTATTGTTTTTAAACCTTAAAAATATGCAAACTTTTCCACCATTTTAGGAATTTACCCTAAAGAAACAGTTTAGCTGTTTAAAAAAAAAAAAAACAGCACCCAGTGAAGTATTTATAATATGAAAAAGTGGAAACAATTTAAAAAAAAATTTAGCACAAAGTAGGAAAATTACTCCCAGCCTCAAATTCCACAGTCAGCCAAATAGCGTCAAGTGTCAGGGCATGTAAAGACTCAGAAATACCTCCCAGGCACTCTTTCTTAGAAAGGATGTCTTTGGCAAAACAAGGTGAGGCTCTGAAAGGAGGGAAGCCCTAGAATCCAGGTACAGGGCTCCAAAAGCTGAGAGGCAAAGGGGACCCTGACCTTGAGCCCCCTCAACCAGGACGGAGGCCAGACTTGAACAAGGAGAGCCATGGGGCAAGCATTCCATGTCCAGATGATTTGAGGTGTGTGCATATAGACGAAGATGATAGAAAGGCATTTGATAGACCTGTTGGACCATTTGGGGGGGGGGGATGAATGCATGGACAACTGAACAAATGAGAGAGACAGAGAGTTAATTCTAGTTAAAATAAGTTACTTCAACAGGAAAGAAATTATAATACATAGCTTGTTTCAGCAGTAAACAGCATCTACATAGTCACAATGATTAAATCACTACTGATTTAGGCAAATAGTTAGGCTGCTGTATTCATCTGCTAGGGCTGCTGTAACAGAACACCACGGCCAGGGGGCTTAAACAATAGAAGTTTCTTTTCTCACAGTCTTCAGCCTGGAAGTCCCAGATCAAGGTGCCAGCATGGTTGAAGTCTGGTGAGAACCCTCTTCCTGGCTTATAGACAGCTGCCTGCTTGCTGTGTCCTCACATGGCCTATTCTCTATGTGCACATCCCTGGTGTCTCTTCCTCTTCTTGGATGGACACCAGTAACACTGGTTAGAGCCCACTCATTTAAACTTAATTACCTCTTTAAGCCCCTATCTCCAAATAAGTCACATTGAGGGTTAAGGTTTCAACATATGAGTTTAAGGGAGACACAAAACATAACATAACATAATGTAACATAACATAATGTAATGGCTACTCTACTTAAGGATGTATGAGGGGAAGTGGGCAAGCAGGAGGTGTTACTGTGGAAGAGCTAAATCCTCAATCACCATGAATATCAAGAAATAACACTATATAAGTATATTCTTGAGAAATCTGGAGAGGAATACCAGAAAAAAATAGCTTAAAGAGCTGAAACATATTTGCCTCTGGATGGAGCAGAATGGGTTAGCAACCTGCTGATCTTCCATATACATTTTTAAGTATTATTTGGTTCTTTTAAACTTTCATGATGGACACTGTGATGGACTTGCCAATAGCCACTTCCACCTTGCCCATTCCCCCCTGAAAAAGCAGTTGGGCAATTGACCTCAGCTCAAGGGGAGGGCTTGACTGATACCCCATGGCTGACTCCAGAACAGAAGAGGCTTGCCCAGTCTTCTGGAAAATTCCCAGTGTGAAAGATTCATTTGTCACTGGGAAGCCAGGTTCTCCACCATGTGGATAAGAAAACAGGCAGGACCAAATGCTATGGGTGACTATCTTAATACAAAGCTGATGTTGTGGCTCACAGGGCTGAGAGATGAGAAGACCTGGGACTTGAATGTATCTTGAACACCTGAATCACTCAGCTGGAAAACTGTCCTCACTCTGATTTCTGATGTGTGAACTAATATGTTTTCTTATTAAGTATGCCAGTCCAAGGAGGATTTTCTCTTATATGCACCTTAAAGCGTACACAGAGGGGGCAGCTGGGTGGCTCAAGTCGTGGTCCCAGGGACCTGGGATCTAGCCCTGCCTCAGGCTCCCTGCTCAGCAGGGAGTCTTCTTCTCCCTCTCCCTCTGTCCCCCACTCATGGTTGCTCTCTCTCGTGTGCGTGCTCTCTCTAGCTCTCTCAAGTAAATAAAACCTTTTTTAAAAAAGGATACAAAGAGGTATAACTCTATTCGTGTATAAAATTATTAAAAGTAAAACTGTATTTTAAAAAATAGTACATACAATATGGCCTACTTTTGATATATATGTATATGTGAATATATATGCAAATATGTTAAAATGTTAATAGTAGTAATCTCTGGTAGTAGCATATTTTTATTTTTCCTGCACCCATCAGGTTTTATATAATAACAAGTATTACTTTGTGAGTGGATAACTATATCACATTCTTTCTTTGCTTTGCTGATTATCAAACTTATTTTGTTTTTAGTTTTATTAAAAACATATTTCAGGAGCACCTGGGTGGCTTAGTTGGTTGGGTGGCTGACTCGATTTCAGCAGAGGTCATGATCTCAGGGTCCTGGGATTGAGTCCCATGTCAGGCTCTGTATTCATGGGGACTCTGCTTGAGGATTCTCTCTCCCTCTCCCTCTGCCCCTCCACCCTCTCACACTCTCTCCAAAATAAATAAATCTATATATAAATATACATATATTTCATAGTATTTGGTAACAACATTGTAAATGTGGATATATTTACTCACAGTAAATACTCCTAACTCCCATTTAATAAGAGACCAGTATTACCCTGATACTGAAACTAAACAAAGACATTACAAGAGAAAAATTCTACAGACCATTATCTCATCAATATAGACAGAAAAATACTCAACAAAATACTTCTAAACCAAACCCAGCAATGTACAGAAAGAATTATACTCCATGACCAAATAGGATTTATCATAGGAATGCAAGGTTGGTTTGACATCTAAAAGTTCATTACTAAAATACATCATTTCAATAAAAAATAAAAACTACATGATCATCTCAATAGACAGAAAAAATATTTGACAAAAATCCAACAAATTTCATGATAAAAGCTCAACAAACTAGGAAAATAAGGGAACTTCCTCAAGTTGATAAAGGGCATCTATGAAAAACCAATAGCTAACATCATGCTTAATGCTGAAAAACAGAATGTTTTCCCCATTAAGATCAGGAGAAAGGCAAGGATGTTCACTACCACCAATTCAATTCAAAATTGTGGAAGTTCTAGCCAGGGAAACTACGCAATAAAAATAAAGATACCCAGAACTGAAAAGAAGAAAGTAAAACTATATCTATATATAGATCTAGATACCTAGTTATATAGATATCTGTAAACTATATCTGTAAGGTGACATGATCTTGTATATAGAAAATCCTAATAGAGCTCCTCTAAAAACTATTAAACTACCAAACTAGTTCAGTACAGATACAAAATACAAGCTCAATATATAAAATCATTTGTATTTCTAGACATTTGCAATGAACAATCTGAAAATGAAGTTAAGAAAATAATTTCATTTCTAATACCATCCAAAGGAATAAAATACTTAGGAATACATTTAACAAAAGAAGTGCAAAACTTAGACTCTGAAAACTATAAAACATTGTTAAAAGAAATAAAAAGTCTAAATAAATGGGAAGATACCCTTTGTTCACGGACTGGAAGAACAAATACTGTTTAAATAGCAAAGTCCCACAAATTAATCTACAGATCCAACACAATGCCTATCAGAATCCCAGCCATTCTTTTTTTTTTTCAGAGAGTGACAAGCTATTCTACAATTGAAATGAAACTTGATGGGACTCAGAACAGCAAAATAATCTTTTTTTTAATATTATTTATTTATTTATTTGACAGAGAGACAGTCAGCGAGAGAGGGAACACAAACAGGGGGTGTGGGAGAGGAAGAAGCAGGCTCCCAGCGGAGGAGCCTGATGCGGGGCTCAATCCCAGAATGCCGGGATCACACCCTGAGCCGAAGGCAGATGCTTAACGACTGCGCTACCCAGGCGCCCCAGAACAGCAAAATAATCTTGATAAAGAAAAACAAAGTAGAAGGACACATTTCTTTCTTTCAAAGCTAACTATAAAGAAAAAATAATCAAAATAGTGCGGTACTGTCATAAAAACAGTCATATAGATGAATGGAATGGAATAGAGAGTCCAGAAATAAACCCTCACATATATGGTCAACTGATCTTAAGCGATGATGTCAAGGCTATTTAATGGGGGAAGGAATAATCTTCTCAGCAAATGTGCTGGGACAAGAAAGCCACAAGCAAAATAATCAAGTTAAACCCTTACTTTACACCATAATAAAAATTAACTCGAAATAGATAAAAGACCTAAATATAAGTACTAAAAACTATAAAACTCCTAGAAAGAAAGCATAGAAGTAAATCTTCATGCCCTTCTTGTCCTTGAATTTGGCAAATGATAAATTTGACATCATCAAAATTAAAAATTTGTTGCTTCAAAAGACACTGTCAGAAGTGAAAGGACACCCTCAGAATGAGAGAAAGTATTTCCAAATCACATATCTAATGAGAGTCTTGTATCTAGAATATGTAAAGAAATCTTTTGATTCAATAATTGAAAAACAGAACTTTTTTTAATGGGCAAAGTCATTTTTCCGAGGAATATATTCAAATGGCCAAGAAGTACATGAAACGGTACTCAGCATCATTTTTCATTAGGGGAATACAAATCAAAACCACAATGAAATTTCACTTCACACCCAATAGGATGGCTATTGTTAAGACAGGAATATGTGTTGATGAAGATGTAGAGAAATTGGAACACTTGCACATTGCTAGTAGGTAAAAGGGTGCAACTGCAGTGGAGAATAGTGTGGCAATTCCTTATTAAGTTAAATATAGAAAGACTATATGGTCCAGCAATTCCAGTCCTAGATATTTACTCAAAAGAATTGAGAGCAGGCACTCAACCAGATACTTGTACACCAATGTTCATAGCAGCATTATTCATAATAGCCAAAAGATAGAAGTAACCCAAAATTCAATTGACAGATGAATGGATAAAATATTTTATATACATTAAAAGTAATATTATGCAGCTTTAAAAAGGAATTAAATTCTGATACATTCTATGCTGTGGACTGAATTCCGTCCCCACCCCCAAAATTCATATATTGAAGCCCTCACCCCCAATGTGATGTTATTTGGAGATAGGGCCTTTGGGGGATAATTAGGTGTAGATAATGTCATGAGGGTGGGGACCTCACGATGGGATTACTGTCCTTATAAGAAGATAAAGGGACCCAGGACCTCTCTCTCCCTCTGCCATCTGAGGATACAGCAAGATGGGCATCTGCAGGGCAGGAAGAAACCCCTCACCAGAGCCTGACGATGCTAGTCCCATGGTCTCAGACTTTCAGCCTCCACAACTGCAAGCAGTTAATTTCTGTTATTTATACCACTCAGTTTGTGGTATTTAGTTATGTAAGTTTGAGGTGACTAAGACATACAACAACATGGATAAAATTGAGGACATTATGTTAAATGGAATAAGGCATACACAAAAGGATATTGTGTAATTCCACTTATATGAGGTACCTAAAAGAGTGAAATTCATAAAGACAGAAAGTGGAATAGAGGTGATGAGGGGCTGGGGGCAGGAAACAATGGGGAGTTGTTTAATGGGCTTAGTTTTGGTATGGGATGATGAAAAGTTCTGGAGATGAGTAATGGTGATGGATTGTACTTAATGCCACTTAATTTTACACTTAAAAATGGTTAAAATGGTAAATTTTATGATATATATTTTTTACCACAATAAGAAAATATATTTTTTACCACAAAAATACGTGGGACAATAATCGACAGAACTGAAAGTAGGTACATAGATTACTACATAATTATGGTGGGAGACATAAATTGAGGTTTTGATTTGCATTTTCCTAATGATTAATTAGTATATTTGAGGATATGTTCATTTGCTTATTGGCAATTTGTATATCTCCTTTGGAAAAATATCTATTCAGTATCTTGCCCATTTTATAATTGAGTGGATTTTTGTTTGCTTTTTTTTTTCTGTTGAATTGTACAAGTCTCTATATATTCTGGATATTAATCCCTAATCAGATATATAATTTACAAATATTATTTCTGTTCTGTGGCTTGTCTTTTCACTCTCTTGATGCACAAACTTTAAAAATTTTGATGAAGTCCAATTTTTTTTCTTTTGTTATCTGTGCTTTTGGTGTCATAATTAAGAAACAATCACTCACTTAGTAGAGTTGAGCTTCATTCTTTTGCATGTGGCTATATAGTTGTCTCAGCACCATTTCTAAAAACGTTGCCTTTATCCCCTTAAATTGTCTTGGCACTTCTCAAAAATCAGTTCATCTGCTTGTGGTCTCCCTCTCTCTTTCTCTCTGACAAATAAATTTTTAAAAATCAATTCATCATAAATGTGAGGGTCTATTTCTAGGATCTCTCTTCTATTCCATCCATCTATACCTCTATTCTTATGCTGGTGCCACACTATTTTGACTACTGTAGCTTTACGGTAAGTTTCAAATTTGGAAAGTGTGAGTCCTCCAACTTTGTTCTTTATCAAGATTGCTTTGGCTATCCAGAGTCCCTTGAAATTCCATATGAATTTTAGGGTAAGTTTTTTGATTTCTGCAGAAAATGCCAGTGGAATTTTGATAGATTGTTTTAAATCTGTAGATAAATTTGGGAAGTACTCTCATTTTAACATTATCAAGACTTCTAATCCACAAGTGTGATATGTCATTCCATTTATTTAGGTCTTCTTTAATTTCTTTTAGCAGTGTCTTTTGGTTTTCTGTATACAGTATTTCTCCCCCTTGGTAAGTTAATTCCTAAGAATTTTATTTTTTTGATGCTATGTAAATGGAATGTTTTTATTTTTTTGGTTGTCAGACAACTTTTATTGCTATTAAAAGTCTCTTGAGATCAGGTTTCAAAGCCAAAACCAAAAGTGATGATGATCATACATTTAGTTTTTTTATTCTATTTTTTATTATAATAATATTTTTTATTATATTATGTGGAATGGTTTTCTTAATTTCCTTTTTGGATTGTTTATTCCTAGTGTATAGAAATATAACTGATTTGTGTGTGTCAACTCTGTATCCTACAACATTGCTAAATTCAACCTTTTTTGTGGATTCCTTAGGGCTTTTCTACATATTGTGTTGTCTGCAAAGATAACTACCTCTTCTTTTCCAATTTGGTAACTGTTATTTTTTTTCTCTCCTAATGGCTCTGGCAGCACTATGGTGAATAGTGACTAAGTGGACATCTTCATCTTGCTCCTGATCTTAGGAGAAATGTTTTCAGACTTTCACCAGTGAGTATGATATTAGCTGTGGGTTTTTCACATACGGTCTTTGTCACATAAAGAGCATTTCCATCTATTCCTAGTTGAGTGTTTTTATTATGAAAGGGAGTTGGATTTTATCAAATGTTTTGAGGTTTTTTGGAATCAGTTGAGATCATTAGGTATTTTTCCTTCATGTGGTATGTAACAATGAATAATTTTCATACATTGAAAATTCACACCTGCCCTGGGGATAAATCCCACTCGCTCATGTTGTATAATCCTTTATATACTGGAATTCCACTGGTAGTATTTTGAGGGGATGTTTGCATCTATATTCATAAGGGATATTGGCCTTTACTTTCCTTGAGGTGTCTTTGTCTCACACTGGTTTCAGGGCAATGCTAGCCTCATAGAATGAGATAGGAAGGGTTCCACCCTACTTCATTTCTTGGGGAAAGGTTTGAGGATTGGTTTTAATTCATCTTAAATATTTGGTAGAATTCACCCACCAGTCAAGCCATCTGGTCCTAGGCTTTTCTTTGTTGGGAGGTTAATGGTCACTGATTCAATCTCCTTACTTGTTATATGTCTAGTCTAATTTTCTACTTTTTCTTGAGTCAGTGTTGGTAATTTGTGTTTATTAAAAAATTTTCCTTTTAATCTTGGTTATTCAACTGCTGACATACAATTGTTCATAGTATTTTCTTATAACCCACTTTATTTGTTCTTATTTTTGTTTTTTAAAGATTATTTACTTATTTGAGATAGAGAGCAAGCAAGAGCAGGGGGAGGGGGGGAGGGACAGAGGGAAAGGGAAAATCAGACTCCCCACTGACCAGAGAGCCTGATGCAGGTCTGGATCTGAGGACCCTGAGATCGTGGCCTGAGCTGAAGGCAGACACTTAACTGACTGAGCCCCCCAGGCACCCAAGCGCCCCTCCACTTTTTTTGTTATTTCAGTAGTAATGTCCCCACTTCATTTCTGATTTTGATTAAGTCTCTCTCTCTCTCCCACTTTCCCTGTCCTCCCTCCCTCTCTCTCTCCTATCTTCCCTTTCCTCCTTCCCTCCTCTCACCCTTCCTCTCCCCCTCTTTTTTCTTTCTTCCTTTCTCTTTCTCTCCCTTTCCCTCTCTTTCTTTCTCTCCCCCTCCCCCCTTCTCTCCCTTCTCCCTCTATCTACTTCATTTCTGATTTTGATTAAGTCTCTCTCTCTCTCTCTCTCTCTCTCCCTCCATCCCTTCCTTCCTCCCTCCCACTCCCTCCCCCCTCCTTCACCCCCCAATCTAAGGGTTTGTCAATTTTGTCAATATCAAAAAAACTTTTGGCATCATTGACTTTCTCTGTTTTTCTACTCTCTAACTCATGTACCTCCACTCTAATCTGTATTTATTTCCTTCCTTTTTATAAGATTTTATTTATTTACTTATTTGACAGAGAGAGAGAGAGAGAGAGAGAGAGAGAGCACAACAAACAGGTGGAGCAGCTTAGAAAAAGGAAGAATCAAGCTCCCTGCTGAGCAGAGAGCCCAATGCAGGGTTCAATCCGAGGACCCCAGGATCATGATCTAAGCTGAAGGCAGATGCTTAACCAACTGAGTCACCCAGGTGTCCCTTCTTTATTTCCTTTCTTCGGCTTCTTTGAGTTTAGTTTGCTCTTCTTTTTTCTTGTTCTCTAAGATTTACAGTTAAGTTATTAACTTAAGATATTTTTCCTTTCTAATGTATTTACTGCTAAAATTTTCCCTCTTAGCTTCACATCCCATAAGTTTTGGAATGTTGTATTTTCATTTTATCCATCTCAAGGTTTTTAAAACTTTTACTTGTGATTTTTTTGACCCGTTGGTTGTTTAAGAGCGTGTCAAATTTTGTGAATTTTATTACTGTGAAATTTCCAGTTTTCTTCGATTATTGATATCTAGTTTTATTCCAGGCAACCCCCAAATCTGAACTTTTAGAAGTCTGCTACCATGGGGGATATGCCTGGCTTAAAGGTATCCAGGTATTGAAGAGGGGAGGAATCCCAGGAGTGACAGGGTGGACTGAGGATCCCCTTGGTTGCAAGAAGAATGGGAGCTGTCAATGTGCTGCATTGTTCTCAGGCATAGAAGTGGGGAAGCCGGCTGAGAACAGTGGGTGTCGGTGCTGGCTTTCTGCCCTGTTTTGCCATAAACTGCAAACTGCTAGATGGTTATGTGACTGCTTTCCTGGGATCATCAGGCAAACAGCAAAAATACCATGAGACCTCTCCCTCAGAGGAACACCATGGGTCTATGCCCTAAAATTTGGAGTTTTGAAACTCAGTCACATACCTGAGTTAAAAAAGGTTGGACGCAGGCAGGGTGAATGCAAGGTTCAGATGGAAACTAGGGACACAAGAAGGGTGATTGATTGCTCTTCCACTGGGGCTCACTGAAGAGTAGGGGGCGCAAACTTTCAGCTCTGGGGCTAGAGAGTGGGGTGCTGCCATATTCATCACACCCATCCGTGCTGAAAGCCTTCAGGGACCAAAACAGCTCCACCTAGAGGAGGTTGGTGCACTTGCACCAAGCCCCAACCCCTGCACCCTTGAGAAACATTTCTAACAAGTCAGCCCGAGAATCAGTGCAGCAGGCCCCTCCCCCAGAAAACCAGGCCAAACAACTCCCATGCACAAAGTCTACTTATCATAGAGTGCTGCAAAGCTCCAGCTCTAGGGAAAATAGGATCTAGCTTCCTTTTTATGTTTATTCTTTATTTTTTATTATTCATTTTCATTTGCTTTTATATTTTTTCAGTTCCTTGTTTTATTTTTTATTATTTTTTTAATTTCACAAATATTTTTATTTTTTTATTTTTCTGTTTATTTTCATTTTTTTAAATTTATTTTGTGGGGGGTTTTTTTCTTTTTCTTTTTTTTCTTTTGGGAGCTAGATTCTTTTAACAAGCAGACCAAAACAAAACACACCCAGAATCTAGTTCTTTTGGTTTGGGGGAGGGGTTCTTTTTTTTTTTTTTTTTTTTTTTTTTTTTTTTTGGTTTTTATTGTTTGTTTGATTGCTTTTTCTTTATTCTTTTCTTTTCTGGGCAAAATGATGAGATGGAGAAATTCACCCCAAAAGAAAGAACAGCAAGTAGAATTCACGGCCAGAGATTTAATCAATACATATATAACTTAAATGTCTGAACTAGAATTTAAAATAATGATTATACGGATACTAGCTGGGCTTGAAGAAAGCATAGAAGACACTAGAGAATCCCTTAATGCAGAGATAAAAGAACTAAAATCTAGCCAGGCTGAAATTTAAAATGCTGTAACCAAGATGCAAACACAAATGGAGGCCATAAAAATGAGGATGGACGAAATAGAAGAATGAATCAGTGACATAGAAGATATAATTATGAAAAATAATGAAGCTGAAAATAAAAGGGAAAGAAAGATAATAGATCATGAAGGTAGACTTAGGGAACTTAGTGACTTATTAAAATGTAATAACATTTGTATTATAGGAGTCCCAGAAGATGAAAGAGAGAAAAAGGGGCAGAAGGTTTATTTGAAGAAATTATAGCTGAAAACCTCCCTAATCTGGGGAAAGACACAGACATCAAAATCCAAGAAGCACAGAGAATTTCCTTTAAATTCAACAAACGCCGACCACTGTCAAGGCATATCATGGTCAAATTCACAAATTACACATACAAGGAAAGAATCCTGAAAGCAGCAAGGGCGTTGGGGGAGTTCTTAACCTACAGGGGAAGAGAAATCAGATTCACAGCAGACCTTTCTACAGAAACTTGGCAGGACAGAAGAAAGTGGCAGGAGATACTCAATGTGCTGCACGGGAAAAATATCCAGCCAAGAATTCTTTATCCAACAAGGCTGTCGTTCAGAATAGAAAGAGAGATAAAGAATCTTCCAGAGAAACAAAACTAAAGGAGTTCGTGACCACTAAACCAGGCTTGCAAGGAATTTTAAGGGGAACTCTTTGAGTAGAGAATAAAAGGCCGAAAGCAAAAAAGTCTAGAAAGGATCAGAGAACAACACCAGAAACACTAACTCTAAAAGTAACACAATGGCATGAAATTCATATCTTTCAATGATCACTGTGAATGTAAATGGACTAAATGCCCCAATCAAAAGACACAGGGTATCAGAATGGATTAAAAACAACAACAACAACAAAACAAGTTCCATCTAATATCCTGCCTACAAGAGATTCATTTTAGAGCCAAAGATACCTACAGATTAAAAGTGAGAGGGGTCAAGATATATCTATCATGCTAATGGACATCAAAAGAAAGCTGGAGTAGCCATACTTATATCAGACAAACTAGATTTTGAAACACAGACTGTAAATAGAGATGAAGAAGGGCATTATATCATAATTGAGGGGTCTATCCATCAAGAAGACCTTGGGAACACGCAAATACATAAATCAATTAATAATAAACATAAAGAAATTCATTCTTAATAGTACAATAACAGTAGGGGACTCCAACACCCCACTTACAACAATGGACAGATCATCTCAGCAGAAAATCAACAAGGAAACATGGGCTTTGAATTACACACTGGACCAGATAGACTTAACAGATATATTCAGAACATTTCATCCTAAAGCAACAGAATACACATTCTTTTCGAGTGCACATGGAACATTCTCCAGAAAAGATCACACTGGGTCACAAATCAGCCCTCAACAAGTACAAAAAGGTCAATATCATACCATGCATATTTTCAGACCACAATGCTATGAAATTTGAAGTCAACCACACACACACACACATACACACACAAATTTTTTTGCAAAGACCTCAAATTCAAAGAAGAAATAAAAAATACACATAAGCAAATGAAAATTAAAACACGACAGTCTAAAACCTTTGGGATGCAGTAAAGGCAGTCCTAAGAGGGACGTATATTGCAATACAAGTCCACTTCAAGAAACAAGAAGTCTCAAATACACAACCTAAACTTACACCTAAAGGAGCTAGAAAAGGAACAGCAAATAAAGCCTAAAGCCAGCAAAAGAAGGGAAATAATAAAGATTAGAGCAGAAGTAAATGATATAGGGGAAAAAAAGCGGTCGAATGGATTAATGAAACTAAGAGATGGTTCTTCAAAAGAATTAATAAAATTGATAAACCCCAGCCAGACTTATCAAAAAGAAAAGAGAAAGGACCCAAATAGAATAAATCATGAATGAAAGAGGAGAGATCAAAACGAACACCACACAAAGACAAATAATACTATGAAAAATTATATCTCAAAAAACTTGGCAACATGGAAGAAATGGGCAAATTCCTAGAAACTTACAAACTACCAAAACTGAAACAGGAAGAAATAGAAAATTTGAACAGACCCATAACCAGCAAAGAAATTGAATCAGTAATCAAAAATCTCCTAACAAACAAAAGTTCAGGGCCAAATGCCTTCCCAGGGGAATTCTACTAGACATTTAAAAAAGAGCTAATATCTGTTCTTCCCAAACTGTTTCAAAAAATAGAAATGGAAAGAAAATATCCAAACTCCTACTATGCCAGCATTACCTCGATTCCAAAACCAAATACCCCAGTAAAAGAGAATAACAGGCAATATCCCGGATGAACACAGATGCAAAAATTCTCAATAAAATACCAGCAAATCGAATTCAACAGTACATTAAAAGAATTATTCATCACAATCAAGAGGGATTTATTCCTGGGTTGCAGGGGTGGTTCAACATTCACAAATCAACGTGACACAGCACATTAATAAAAGAAATGATAAGAACGATATGATCCTGTCAATAGATGCAGAAAAAGCATTTGACAATATACTTCAACTTTTCTTGATTAAAACACTCAACAGAGGGGAGAGTTAAGATGGCGGAGGAGTAGGGGACCCCTTTTTCAGCCGGTCTCCTGAGTCGGGCTGGATAGGTACCAGACCAGCCTGAACGTCCACGGAATCAGCCTGAGACGCACGAAGATACATCTGGATCTCTACAAATGAACATCTCCAGTGCTGAATATTGTGGTACGAAGCAGGGAGCCGTGAAACAGCGCAAAGATATCGGAAGATAAACGGAAGGGGGAAGGAGCTGCCGTGTCCAGGCGCCGGGAAGTGGTAGCCACCCAGGGGAGTGGGCGGACCGCGGACCCGCACCCTCGAGACAGCAGACTGAGACCCTGAGCCGGGAGCACGCACCACCAAGCATCTCACGGAATTCAGGAATTCCGGTATGCTCACTGGAAACAGACTAGACCAGGAGCTCCGGGAGCAGCACGGGGCGGCTGGCGGCTGGCGGGCCACCTGCATGGGGGAGCGGACGGACTCGTGGACCCCCACCCACGAGACAGCAGACTGAGACCGGGAGCTCCAGGAGCGCGTGCGGGGCGGCTGGCTGCTGGCGGTGTTAGAAACACAAAGGACAGAGACGCGCCGGCCCTGGAAGTGAGGGCTGGGACGCCAGGTGTGGGGCACACATCCCAGGATGCTGCAGGGTTGAGCAGCACCAACAGAAACAGAGTTAAAGTGGCCAGAACATCAGTGGAGAATGGTCTGCGATCCCTCTGTTCTGAGACAGAGGCTGAATTTCGGCCGCTGCTGCTCTGACTCTCAGAAGAGGCACAGCAGACCACCAGGGAAAGCCGCCAGAGAACAAAAGCCTGGAAATACCAGCTCACAGAGTGCCCATCCCCATCCCCCCTCGCAGGGGACATGGAGACTCTACCCAAACAGGGTTGCCTGAGTTTCGGCGTGGCAGGCCCCTCCCCCAGAAGACAGGCTGAAAAATCAAGAAGCCCACATCCCGGGGTGCCTGGGCGGCACAGTCATTAAGCACCTGTCTTTGACTTAGGGCGTGATCCCGGCGTTCCGGAAAGGAGCCCCTCTTCAGGCATCTCTGCTGGGAGCCTGCTTCTTCCTCTCCCACTCCCCTACTTGGGTTCCCTTTCTTGCTGACTGTCTGTCTCTCTCTCTCAAATAAATAAATAAAAGGCGGCACAGTCATTAAGCACCTGTCTTTGACTTAGGGCGTGATCCCGGCGTTCCGGAAAGCCCAGTCAATAATTTGGGCTCTGGACAACCCCGCAATCTCTCCTCATCAGAATGACGAGAAGGAGAAGTCCCCCCCACCCAGCAAAGAAAAGACAATGAGTCTGTGGCCTCTGCCACAGAAATAATGGATATGGATGTAATCAAATTAACAGAAATGGAATTCAGAGTAACAATGGTCAAAATGATGTGTAGACTTGAAAAAAGTATTAACGAAAATGTTACTGAGAATACAGAATCCCTAATGGCAGAAATGAGAGTGAATCTGACAGAAATTAAAAATTCTATGAGCCAAATGCAGTCAAAACTAGAGGCTCTGATGGCCGGTCACCGAGGCAGAGGAATGCATTAGCGAACTGGAGGATGGGTTAGTAGAAGAAAAAACGAAAATAGAAGCTGGTCTTAAAAAAATCCATGCCCACAAATGTAGATTACGGGAGATTACTGACTCAATGAAACGATCCAATGTCAGAATCATCGGCATCCCTGAAGGGGTGGAGAAAAACAGAGGTCTAGAAGAGATATTTGAACAAATTGTAGCTGAAAACTTCCCTAATCTAGCAAGGGAAACAAGCATTCGTGTCCAAGAGGCAGAGAGGACCCCATCCAAGCTCAACCAGGACAAACCTACGCCACGGCATGTCATAGTGCAATTCGCAAATATTAGATCCAAGGATACAGTATTGAAAGCGGCCAGGGCAAAGAAATTTCTCACGTACCAAGGCAAAGGTATCAGGATTACGTCAGACCTGTCTACAGAGACCTGGAATGAGAGAAAGGCTTGGGGGGGCATTTTTAAAGCTCTTTCAGAGAAAAACATGCAGCCAAGGATCCTTTATCCAGCAAAGCTGTCATTCAGAATTGATGGAGAAATAAAGACGTTCCAAAATCGCCAATCATTAACCAATTTCGTAACCACGAAACCAGCCCTACAGGAGATATTAAGGGGGGCTCTATAAAGGTAAAAAGGCCCCAAGAGTGATACAGAGCAGCAAGTCACAACCGATACAAAGACTTTAAAGAGAAATGGCATCATTAAAATCATATCTGTCAATAATCTCTATCAATCTAAATGGCTTAAACTCTCCCATAAAACGCCACAGGGTTGCAGATTGGATAAAAAGACATGACCCATCCATTTGCTGTCTACAAGAGACTCATTTTGAACCCAAAGATGCATTCAGACTTAGAGTAAGGGGATGGAGTACCATCTTCCACGCAAATGGACCTCAAAAGAAAGCTGGAGTAGCAATTCTCATATCAGATAGACTGGATTTTAAACTAGAGGCCATAGAGAGAGATACAGAAGGGCACTATATTATTCTTAAAGGAAGTATTCAACAAGTGGATATGACAATTATTAATATATATGCCCCCAACAGGGGAGCAGCAAGATACACAAGCCAACTCTTAACCAAAATAAAGAGACATATAGATAAGAACACAGTAATAGTAGGGGACCTCAACACCCCACTATCAGAAATAGACAGAACACCCTGGCAAAAACTAAGCAAAGAATCAAAGGCTTTGAATGCCATACTCGACGAGTTGGACCTCATAGATATATATAGAACACTACACCCCAGAACCAAAGAATACTCATTCTATTCAAATGCCCATGGAACATTCTCAAGAATAGATCATGCTCTGGGACACAAAACAGGTCTCAGCCAATACCAAAAGATTGAAATTATCCCCTGCATATTCTCAGACCACAACGCTCTGAAATTGGAACTCAACCACAAGGAAAAACCTGGAAGAAACTCAAACACTTGGAGGCTAAGAACCATCCTGCTCAAGAATGACTCGATAAACCAGGAAATCAAAAAACAAATTAAACAATTTATGGAGACCAACGAGAATGAATACACAACGGTCCAAAACCTATGGGATACTGCAAAGGCAGTCCTAAGGGGGAAATACATAGCCATCCAAGCCTCACTCAAAAGAATAGAAAAATCTAAAATGCAGTTTCTATATTCTCACCTCAAGAAACTGGAACAGCAACAGAGGGACAGGCCTAACCCACTGACAAGGAAGGAGTTGACCAAGATTAGAGCAGAAATCAATGAATTAGAAACCAGAAGCACAGTAGAGCAGATCAACAGGACTAGAAGCTGGTTCTTTGAGAGAATCCATAAAATTGATAGACCACTGGCAAAACTTGTCCAAAAACAAAGAGAAAGGACTGAGATTATTAAAATTATGACTGAAAAGGGAGAGGTCACGACCAGCACCATTGAAATTGCAAGGATTATTAGAAACTTTTATCAACAGCTATATGCCAAAAAACTAAACAATCTGGAAGAGATGGAGGCCTTCCTGGAAACCTATAAACTACCAAGACTGAAACAGGAAGAAATAGATTTCTTAAATAGGCCAATTAACTATGAAGAAATTGAGTCAGTGATAAACAACCTTCCAAATAATAAAACTCCAGGCCCAGACGGTTTTCCTGGGGAATTCTACCAAACATTCAAAGAAGAAATAATACCTATTCTCCTAAAGCTATTTCAAAAAATAGAAACAGAAGGAAAGCTACCAAACTCATTCTATGAGGCTAATATTACCTTGATCCCCAAACCAGGCAAAGACCCCCTCAAAAAGGAGAATTACAGACCGATTTCTCTAATGAATATGGATGCCAAAATCCTCAACAAGATCCTTGCTAATAGAATCCAACAGTACATTAAAAGGATTATCCATCATGACCAAGTGGGATTCATACCTGGGATGCAAGCATGGTTCAACACTCGCAAATCAATCAATGTGATACATCATATCAACAAGAAAAGACTCAAGAACCATATGATCCTCTCAATTGATGCAGAAAAAGCATTTGACAAAATACAGCATCCTTTCCTGATTAAAACCCTTCAGAGTGTAGGAATAGAGGGTACATTTCTCAATCTCATAAAAGCCATCTATGAAAAGCCTACTGCAAGCATTATTCTCAATGGGGAAAAGCTGGAAGCCTTTCCCTTAAGATCAGGAACACGACAAGGATGCCCACTCTCGCCACTATTATTCAACATAGTACTAGAAGTCCTTGCAACAGCAATCAGAAGACAAAAAGGGATCAAAGGTATCCAAATCGGCAAAGAAGAAGTCAAACTGTCTCTCTTTGCAGATGACATGATACTCTATATGGAAAACCCAAAGGAATCCACTCCCAAACTATTAGAAGTTATAGAACAATTCAGTAAGGTGGCAGGATACAAAATCAATGCCCAGAAATCAGTTGCATTTCTATACACGAATAACGAGACTGAAGAAAGAGAAATTAGGGAATCCATCCCATTTACAATAACACCAAAAACCATACGTTACCTTGGAATTAACTTAACCAGAGACGTAAAGGACCTATATCCTAGAAACTATAGATCACTTTTGAAAGATATTGAGGAAGACATAAAAAGATGGAAAAATATTCCATGCTCATGGATTGGAAGAATTAACATAGTTAAAATGTCCATACTACCCAGAGCAATCTACACTTTCAATGCTATCCCGATCAAAATACCGAGGACATTTTTCAAAGAACTGGAACAAATAGTCCTTAAATTTGTATGGAACCAGAAAAGGCCCCGAATCTCCAAGGAACTGTTGAAAAGGAAAAACAAAGCTGGGGGCATCACAATGCCGGATTTCGAGCTGTACTACAAAGCTGTGATCACAAAGACAGCATGGTACTGGCACAAAAACAGACACATCGACCAATGGAACAGAATAGAGAACCCAGAAATGGACCCTCGGCTCTTTGGGCAACTAATCTTTGATAAAGCAGGAAAAAACATCCGGTGGAAAAAAGACAGTCTCTTCAATAAATGGTGCTGGGAAAATTGGACAGCTACATGCAAAAGAATGAAACTTGACCACTCTCTCACACCATACACAAAAATAAACTCCAAATGGATGAAAGACCTCAATGTGAGACAGGAATCCATCAAAATTCTAGAGGAGAACATAGGCAACAACTTCTATGACATCGGCCAGAGCAACCTTTTTCACGACACATCGCCAAAGGCAAGAGAAATAAAAGATAAAATGAACTTATGGGACTTTATCAGGATAAAGAGCTTCTGCACAGCCAAGGAAACAGTCAAAAAAACTAAGAGACAGCCCACGGAATGGGAGAATATATTTGCAAAGGACACCACAGATAAAGGACTGGTATCCAAGATCTACAAAGAACTTCTCAAACTCAATACACGAGAAACAAATAAACAAATCATAAAATGGGCAGAAGATATGAACAGACACTTTTCCAATGAAGACATACAAATGGCTAACAGACACATGAAAAAATGTTCAAAATCATTAGCCATCAGGGAAATTCAAATCAAAACCACACTGAGATACCACCTTACGCCAGTTAGAATGGCAAAGATAGACAAGGCAAGAAACAACAATTGTTGGAGAGGATGTGGAGAAAGGGGATCCCTCCTACATTGTTGGTGGGAATGCAAGTTGGTACAGCCACTCTGGAAAACAGTGTGGAGGTCCCTTAAAAAGTTAAAAATTGAACTACCCTATGACCCAGCCATTGCACTACTGGGTGTTTACCCCAAAGATACAGACGTAGTAAAGAGAAGGGCCATATGCACCCCAATGTTCATAGCTGCATTGTCCACAATAGCCAAATCATGGAAGGAGCCGAGATGCCCTTCAACAGATGACTGGATTAAGAAGCTGTGGTCCATATATACAATGGAATATTACTCAGCTATCAGAAAGAACGAATTCTCAACATTTGCTGCAACATGGACGGCACTGGAGGAGATAATGCTAAGTGAAATAAGTCAAGCAGAGAAAGACAATTATCATATGATTTCTCTCATCTATGGAACATAAGAACTAGGATGATCGGTAGGGGAAGAAAGGGATAAAGAAAAGGGGGGTAATCAGAAGGGGGAATGAAACATGAGAGACTATGGACTATGAGAAACAAACTGGGGGCCTCAGAGGGGAGGGGGGTGGGGGAATGGGATAGACTGGTGATGGGTAGTAAGGAGGGCACGTATTGCATGGTGCACTGGGTGTTATACGCAACTAATGAATCATCGAGCTTTACATCGGAAGCCGGGGATGTACTGTATGGTGACTAACATAATATAATAAAAAATCATTAAAAAAAAAAACAAAAACCCTCAACAAAATAGGGATAGATGGAACATCCTTCAACATCATAAAGGCCATATACAAAAGACTGATAGCTAACATCATCCTCAATGGGGAAAATGCTAAGTGAAATAAGTCAAGCAGAGAAACACAATTATCATATGGTTTCACTCATTTATGGAACGTAAGAAATAACAGGGAGATTGGTAAGAGAAGGAAGGGAAGAATGAAGGGGGGTGAACAGAAGGGGGAATGAACCACGAGAGACTATGGACTCTGGGAAACAAACTGAGGGTTTCAGGGGGGTAGAGAGGGATGGGTTAGCCCGGTGATGGGTATTAAGGAAGGCATGTATTGCATGGAGCACTGGGTGTTATATGCAAACAATGAATCATGGAACACTACATCAAAAACTAATGGTGTACTGTATGGTGACTAACATAACATAATAAAAAAGAAGAAGAAAAACAAAACTGAAGGCATTACCATTCCAGACTTCAAGCTATATTACAAAGCTGTACTCATCAAGACAGTATGGTATTGGCACAAAAACAGATGCATAGATAAATGGAACAGAATAGAAAACCCAGAAATGGGCCCACAACTATATGGTCTACTAACCTTCAAAAATCAGGAAAGAATATCCAATGGAAAAAAACAGTCTTTTCAACAAATGGTGTTGGGAAATCTGGACAGCAACAGGCAGAAGAATGAAACTGGACCACTTTCTTACACCATATAAAAAAACAAATTCAAAATGGATGGAAGACTTAAATGTGAGACAGAATCCGTCAAAATCCTAGAGGAAAACACAGGCAGCAATCTCTGACCTTGGCTATAGCAACTTATTAGACATGTCACCAGAGTCAAGGGAAACAAAAGCAAAAAATGAACTATTGGGACTTCATCAAGATACAAAGCTTCTGCACAGCAAAGGACATAATCAACAAAACTAAAAGCACCCTACAGAAGATATTTGCAAATGACCTATCTGATAAAGAGTTAGTATCCAAAATCTATTAAGAACTTATGGAACTCAACACCCAAAAAACAAATAATCCAGTTAAGAAATGGGCAGAAGACATGAGTAGATACTTTTCCAAGGAAGATATCCAGATGGCTAACGGAGACATGAAAACATGCTCAACATCACTCATCATCAGGGAAATACAAACCAAAACCATGATGAGATATTGCCTCACACCTGTCAGAATGGCTAAAATTAATGACACAAGACTGTTGGTGAGAATGCAAACTGGTGCAGCTACTCTGAAGAACAGTGTGGAGGTTCCTCAAAAAGTTAAAAATAGAACTATGATCCAGCAATTGCACTACTAGGTATTTACCCAAAGGATACAAAAATTGAGATTTGAAGTGGTACATGCACCCCAATTTTATAGCAGCATTATCAACAATAGCCAACTATGGAGACAGCCCAAATCTCCATCAACTAATGAATGGACAAAGGAAATATGGTACATATATACAATGGAATGTTACTCAAACATCAAAAAAATGAAATATTGCCATTTGAACCATGTGGATGGAGTTAGAGTGTATTGTGCTTACCAAATAAGTCTGTCAGAGAAAGACAAAACCATATATGATCTCACTCATATGTGGAATTTAAGAAAGAAAACAGATGAACATACAGGATTGGGGAAAAAGAGAGAGGGAAACAAACCATAAGAGACTCTTAAGGATAGAGAACAAATATAGGGCTGATGAAGGGAGGTGGGCGGGGGATAGGCTAGATGGGTGATGGGTATTAAAAAGGGCAATTGTGATGTGATGAGCACTGGGTGTTGTATGTAAGTGATGAATCACCTAATTCTTTTTTTTTTTTTTTTTAAAGATTTTATTTATTTATTCGACAGAGATAGAGACAGCCAGCGAGAGAGGGAACACAAGCAGGGGGAGTGGGAGAGGAAGAAGCAGGCTCATAGCAGAGGAGCCTGATGTGGGGCTCGATCCCATAAAACCGGGATCACGCCCTGAGCCGAAGGCAGACGCTTAACCGCTGTGCCACCCAGGCGCCCCGAATCACCTAATTCTACTCCAGAAACGAATTGCACTGTATGTTAAGTAAAATTTAAATTAAAGAAAGTTATTTTCTTAGTAGTTATGTTGTGTATTACAATTAACACCTTAAACTTATACAGCAACTTAGTTTGAATAACAACAACTCAGTTTCAATAGTATACATTCTGTCCCTCCCCTATTATTTTGCCAATTATATCCTTATACAATTTGTGCTCATCAATATAAATTTTCAACTATTATTTTATGTATTTGCCTTTTTAATCATATAGGGAAAAAAGGTGAGCTATAAACTAAAAGTAAATGACACTCATTTTTCATATTTATCTATGTAGTTACATTTACCAGTGCTTTTTCTTATGGCTTTGAGCTACTGTCTAGCATCTTCATTTCAGCCTGAAATATTCCCATTAGCATTTCTCATAAGACAGGTCTACTATTAATGAACTCTCACAGCTTTTGTTTATCTAGAAGTATCTTAATTTCTCTTTCATTCTTCAAAGATAGCTTTGTCAGATATAGAATCCTTCATTGAGAATTTTGTGTTTTTTTAAGGACACAGATGTCATCTCTCTGCCTTCTGGTTTCCACGGTTTCTGGTAAGAATTTGACATGATTCGTTGAACTCGTACTTGATTCGTTGTTTCTTTCTTGCAGCTTTCAAAATTCTGTCTTTGGTTTCAACAATTCGACTATATGTCTTGGTATGGATCTCTGCATTTATCTTGCTTCGAGTTCATTAAGCTTCTTGGATGTGTAGATTCATGTCCTTCAACAGATTTGGGAAGTTTTTGGCCATCATTTCCTCAAATATTTTTTCTGCACTTTCTTCTAGGACTCCTATGATGCATATATTGGTACACTTGATAGGCTCCCATTGGTCCCCCAGATTCTTCCTTTTTCTTTCAGCTCCCCAGACTGAATAATTTCAACTCTCTTAGTCTTTAATTCTTTGATCCTTTTTTCCTGACTGTTCATATGTGCCTTTGAATACTTTCAGTGAATGTTTCATGTCACTTAGTGTACTTTTGAGCTCCAGGATTTGGTTCCTTTTTTAAATTTCTATCTTTTTAAAATATATTTTCATTTTGTTATGTCATTTTCCTAATTTCCATTAGTTCTCTGTCCGTGGCTTCATTTAGTTCATTGAGCATAATAAATCAGTTGATTCAATGTCTTTAATAATTCCATTGCCTCGGCTTTTTCAAGGAGAATTTCTGTCAATTATTTCCCCCTGTGATTGACAATATTTTCCTATTTCCTTGTATGTTTTTAACTTTTCTTTTTAAAGAAATGGACATTCTGGGTATTATAATATGCCTACTTTTGAAATCTGATTCTCCAAGTCCTCAAGGATTGGTGGTTTTTGCTTTTTGAGGGTGAAGCCATCTGTTTGTGACTTTCCCAAACTATTTTTTGCAAAGTATGCATTCCTTGTTGTGTGTGGTCCCTGAGGTTTCTGCCTCATTATCTCTGTAGTCAAGCAGTGACCAAGAACAATTTCCTTAAATGTCTGTCTCCAACAAGGAAAAAAAGAGGGACTGTCTCTCAATTTTCGGATAGATGACACCAGGATAAGCCACTGCTACTGGGGGCCAAAACCGATGCAAGTATCTGTGCCAGCTCCTCGGGCATCACCAGACCAGCTCAAATGCACAAAGCCAACTATTTTGAGGACAAGATTACCTCTGCCCACACTGGCTCCTGTTCCCATAGTCAAAGTTGGCCCAAAAAACAGGGAGTGGTAGTTGGTTCGTGCATGCCACTCACAAAAGTTCAGAAGCCTCTCCATGAAGCATTACTCCGGTTGTTGTAAGTGCCCAAATGTGTTCCAAAGTTCCAAAATAGTTTATTCCAATAGCTTTTCCAGTTGAGTCGCTGACTCAGTGGGGTGACTGACCCCAAATACATTTTAAAGTAATGTCATGAGGTACATACATATTTAGGATTGTTAAAGGCTTCTCGATTGACTTTTATCATTATAGAATGTCCTTCCTTATCCTCTGGTAATACTTGTCTTGAGGTTCATTTTTGTCTTATATTAACACAGGCATGCCAGTTTTCTTATATTTGTGTGGTATATTTCTTATTATCAACTTATCTATTTCTATTTATTTTTATCCCTTATAAATTATTCTTAAAACACAATTTAAAAATCCCAGCCTTTTATTTAGAGTAGTTAAGACTATTAATATTTATCGCAAATCTTTATTTTTTTCAGTTTAAAGTCTGCTATTTGGCTATTTGTTTAGTATTTATCTCCTTCGTACTTGTTCCTTTGCTCCTCCTTTCCTGCCTCTATTGGGTTGATTTTCATTTTTTTTTAATTAAAAAATTTTAAGCATTGCATTCTATCTCCATCAGGGGGGAAGGTGCTATAACTGTGTTGTTTGTTGTTGTTTTTTTTTAGTGTACTCTAAGGAAAACAATATGCTCCCTCAGCTTATCAGTTTATCTTGCATTACTATCATACCAATTCACATATAAGAATCTTATAACTCCCACCTTTTGTGAAATTGTCATATATTTTACTTCTACATATACGTAGGTATTATTACAGGTATCATTTTTACTTTGAGCAATCAATAGTCTCTTAAAGGAAAAATAGTATATTTACCCACATATTCACTATTTCCAGGGCTCTTCATTCTTTCCCGTGGATCTGCATTTCTGTCTGGCATCATTTCCCTTTTAGTCTGAGGAAACTTTACCATTTTTTATAGTCCAGATCTATTGGGAATGAATTCTTTTTGCATTCAGTTACTCTGAAATGATTATATTTCATTTTCATTTTCAAAGAATACTTCTCCCACACACAGAATGTTAAAACAGCTTTTCCTTCTTTCAGCACTTTAAAAATGTTATTTCACTGTCATCTGTTCTTTTTTTCCTGTTGAAAAGTCAGCTATCATTCTTATTATTGTTCTTGTGTATCATGTGTCTTGTTTTCCTGGCAACTTTTAAAAGATTTTCTTTATCTCTGGTTTTCAGCATTTCATTAAGATGTGCTGAAGGTGTGGCCTTTATATTTATCCTGCTTTGGGGAGGGTGGGGTGACATAGAGTTAGAAACCTGAAGAGTGTCACAGTTTTGCGATGTTCACAGTTCACACCATACAAGATTACTCAGGGGAAACGCTAAGGTTGGTCTTGAGGAAAAAGGCAAGGTAAGACCTGTGGGCAAGAATCTTTATTGTGGTTTCCTCAGGAATGAATGGGCAAGGAAGGGAAAGGATTAGGACTAGCTTATTTGAAGAATTCCAGTGGGCTCTGGAGCATAGGAGTTGTCGCTGACCTGTCTGGTATCTGGTCTTGGGTGATTAAGGTGGGTGTATAGTGGCCCAGAGTGTGCACGTCCAACCAGTAAAGTGGTTGAGAGTGTGAACTTAATTGGATGCTTAAGATAACTTGCTGGTCCCTAGCCAGGACCACAAAACTAGGCATAGAGAGAATTTTTAAGAAACTACATTACAGGGGGTCACTGAGTTTCTTGGATCCATGAGTTGATATTTTTAATCACATTTTGAAAAAATTTTGCCATTATCTCTCCCAATTTTTTTCCATGTTTTTTTTTTTCCTCTGAATATTTTCCCTTATTCACCTAGGACTCCACTTAGCATATTTGTTATATTGTTTACTATTACCTCACAGGTTACTACAACTGTTCACTTATCTTTTTTCCCTCTTTGCTCTCCAATTTGGATAATTCCTATTAACCTGTCTTTAAGTTCACTGATCCTTTCTTTGCAGTGTTTAATCTTTTAGATTTTTTTTTTTTTTTGAGAGGGAGGGAAGGAGTGAGAGTGGGGTGGGGCAGGAGGAGAGGGAGAGAATCTTAAGCAGGCTCCATGCCCATCACAGAGCCTGACATGGGGCTCGCTCTCACAACCCTGAGACTAACCTGAGCCAAAATCAAGTCAGACACAACTGGTTGAGCCACCCAGGCACCCCTGCAGTTTAATCATTTAAGCCCTTTTGTGAAATTAATTTTTTTAATTGTGGGTCTCTTCTAAAATTCCCCACATCTTCATCCTTTGTATTTACCCTTTTCTATAGATTCTTTAAGGTATTTATTTAATTCTTATTCAAATAATGTTAACATCTTGCTTATTTGTGGGTCTGTTTTTGTTTTCTTGGTTATGTGTCATACATTCCTGTTTCTTATGTCTCCTGATTTGTAATTGTATACTGGACATTCTGGATGTGTTGTAGACATGCTGAATTACTGAGTGGTTTAGTAGGCAGTTTGTCACTAGCAGATCACGTTGATTCTTTGAAGGCTTGATTTTAGGTTTTATTAGAGTGGGTCTGTTTTAGTTCTGCCTTAAGTCCTAGGGCCTAGACCTGAGCTGTGATTCTCATCTTAAGGCATGACCTACAAGGTTTTCAATGAAAAGCCCCAAATATTTACTACATCTCTTAACTTGGTGGGACATAAATTCCAAACTTTCCCTCCCCAGCCCCAGACATCTGCTGAAATCTCAGCTGAGCTTTTCCAGCATTCCAGTTGTTGCTTTCTGTTGGGCTCCCTAGAATCCTACCCAGTTCACGCATAATTAAGAGTCAGCCGAGGATTTGAGGGGAGTGTCAGGCAAACTCAAGACACTATAATTTCCTCCTTTCTGGGATTTCCCCCTTCGATTTCCAAGCTGCTCCAAAAGCCCTGAATTCTGACTTGGCTCCTCAGCTTCATGAGATTGCCACTTTTTGTTTTATTCTCTGTGGGCCACAAGAGAAATAGTCACTTAAATGTGGATCTTATCCAATGTGTTACTCTTCTTTCAGTGAATAGAGTCCCCTCTAGCTTTTGCCTGTCTTGGTCACTTTCCTCACTTTCCACTGCATTTCTAAAATGTGTATAATTATCAATAGGAGGGTTTGTCTGATACAAGACACTCTTGCCATTACAGGAAGCTAGATGGTAGTAAGATGTTTGTTATTTAAAATAAAATCCAATTTCTTTTATTTATCTCAGTAATGGTTGCGGAAGTCTTCACCTTGAAAATCCATCAAGATGTCTTTGTGTACTTGGGTCTATATGTGCTATTTGCCAATAAAAAATTCATTACAAGAAAAAGCCAATTTCATGTTGGTATCCAGTTAAAAACCACTTGGGCTTTCTTGTGGCCTTGGGATCAAACTCAGATCCCTGCCTCAGAACTTCTCTCCTGGCTGTAACTCTAGGTTTACTTGCAGCTCTCTAAATGAGACACACTAGCTCCTGCTCCTCCCTCTATGCCTACCTCCCACATCCTACATGGATGACTACTACTTATTCTTCAGGAGTCAGTTTAAGTGTCATCTGTAGCTTTCCTGACCACCAAATAAATCCCTCCTCTCTTCCACCTCAGGTGCCCTCTGTTGCCTTGTCACAGCCACCAGGTCCCACTCCCTGACCTCCACCTCAACAAGAGCACTCATTACACTAGCTTGCAGTGTCCAGGGAGCATCTGACTGTCAAGAACCGTATCTTCAAGTCTAGCCCCAGAGCAGGAGTTCAAAGAATATGCACAATGTTCAAATTCTATGCCATCCTTCTCGTTACAGTTAGCCTTCCGACGGCGGCTTGCCTACAAGACCCCACCTGTGGCAGTTCCCCAAGGCTGGAGACCTTGAAGAGGCATGGGTGCTATTGTGAGAACCCAGAGAATTGGCAGCAACTGGACCCAGCTCCAACACCAGAGGAGACATTCAGGTAAAGCTCTCCTTCCTGTCTAGGCCTGCTTCTTCTGTCTGATGAAAGGGTAGAACTTTGAGCTCTAATGGTTGATTATGTCCTTCCTAAACATAAAAGCTGAATGACCAGATAAAGAAGACAAGGAAAAGTTTATTGTGTTGAGCAGACCTTATTTTCATTACAGTACCAGGAAATTCATTCTCAGTTCACCTCAGGTGCAGAGGGCTCTGCATATATTTAGAGCCCCAGTGCTTGTTCCCAAGCAAGGGGCAGCACCTGGACCAATGTTGCATTTGACAGAACAGGATTACAATAAAAGAGAATAGTTATAAAGAAGGTTTTCTAATACATAGTTTTCTTTAAAAATTCTAACATTTTTCATTTTTCTATTGTTTACCTTGTTATTACCAAGGATAATTGGTTGGAAAACATGGTACTTGATAATCTTTTTCTCAAGTTGTTGAACTTAGATTTTGCTACTTTTATTTTGAAGAGGAATTATGCCCCTTCTCTGGAAATCTAAATGGTGACAAGTAAGGCAATGCATAAATTACAGGTGGGATGGTCTTAGCTCTACCCTAACTTGTTTCTTCTTAAATCTTCCATATTTGGCCTCTATGTTACTAGGTAATTTAAGACTCAGGAAATAGCCTCTTGCTTGCAAAATCATTATCAGGGAGTTTAAACTTAATGTGGTACTTTTGGGGAGCATGTAGCTGCTTGAAGCTGATTTTGTGGTTTCTTTTTAAAAACTGTCAGCACTCAATGGCACCCTGAAGAGGACAGATCCACTACTCCATGCACTGACTCACTGCTACCCAGAACTGTCATTTCTGTATTAGATCAAGAGACCAAATACCAAATGAAAGAGAAATTGTATCCTCCAGAGAGTTTGAAATATCAATTACAACCTGAGTTAATGAAGTCTAATTAGCTTGAATTCAATCAGGTAATTACCAAAGTCATGATTGAGATCTTCCCCCACTGCATCAAGGCAGGGAAAACATGAACTGAAGTAAGAAATGTCACCCCACCAAACTAGACACGATAGCTATTTTTAACTCTTATCATCCCACAAAAATATCCCCATAAAATCAAATACTTAAAAAATTATTTAAATTACACAACAATGGAATAGATATTTAAATAACTTCACACACAATGCACCTTCCCTTTGTTGTTGCCAACAAACAGTTTCCATTAAGTGACTTTACCAAAACATTTCCATTTCCATGAAATTTAATGCCATAGCACTAACACTGTATTCCAAAAAATGCACTAGAAATTCCCTTGTAACTCTTGAGTTGAATTATTTCTTTTAATCACTCATGGGAGTTTTAGAAAAGGACTGCTTTTAAGTACCCAAATTTACTCCTAGGGTAGATGTGGGTAAGGGGAATAATTTTACTCATTGCTAGGAGGGCGGTGTCTGACTTATTCCAAATTACAGTGTCCTTCAAGTATAACTCCCAGCTAAAGGAAACTGGGGTTTCCTTCCTATTACTTGGGCCAGTCTCTTCTGAAAACTGCAATGCCACCCCTAGCTTTCGCCCCTTCATTCAGGGACTGAGTCCCTGCAACCAGACAAAAGTTGTCCATTCAAGCACAGCCTCAACACGGTTCATGATATGAGGACTTGAGGACAGGAGAATTCATTATGCTCCATTCCTGGAAACGAGTTCTTAATAATCTTTGCTCTCCCATGAGCTGAGCTGACACAGCACACGGGCCTACCATGAGGCATATGTGTGCCGTAAGTAGGCAAACGTCTGCTTCTGTTTGAAATGCCACAGCTGGGGAGTCTACACTTTATCAACCTTATGGGAAACTGATGTGTCATCGTTCTCAGTGCGGTAAGTATCGAGCACAATTTTAAAACAAACATAGGCATGTCCCCACAGCTCCGGCAGCAGGCTGTGTGCACGGGTTTTGACCTCAAACACCACTGTTCATAGAACATAAAACTCACACTGTTGCGTGTCACTCTGACATGTCACGTTATTTTACATCACTCTGGCACTGATTCAGAAAGAAAATTTTCCATTACGGCATGACGAGAGAAAAAAAACTCCATTACATATAAATAAATGATGGTTAAAAACAACATACTGTGAATAGTTTCCAGAAGCTTGAGCATTTCAGTGCAATCAGCTCTTGCTTCCTGGGGAAGAAAAAAAAAATCTACCCTTTCGGTCACAATTTGCTTTCACACAGTAGAGACACAGACAAAACTGACCAAGACCAAATTTTAGTGGTATTATCATTTCCTAGGGCATTAGAGGTTCATCCTGAAAGATGCTGATGACACATGAACCAAGAGAAGGAAGGAAGGCCCTAGACTACTTCAGAAGCAAATTTGGTCTTACGTAGATTCAACTACTGGTAAGACTTGTATTTAGGGTGGTGATGGATAAGGGCAGTGAGGACACACATTACTACAGAGAACAGATTTCACACTGTACCTTCCTCACATGGAATATGCATAAGACACTTGGTGAAAAGACATGAAGAAAGCTGGCCTGTTCCATGTCCCAAGGGAACCAGCATTTAAAAAGCATACCCCAATGACTTTAGTACTTCTTGTTCAATCTCCCAGAAAATAAACTCAGAAAATGAACAATTCTGTTTATAGTGTAGACTGAAGCGACAGAAGCAGATGCCTCTCTGAAGGCTTAATTAAGCCTAAGATGAAGCTGAACAAATGTTTTTTGCTCTCATTGATTCTATCCCTTCAGCTGCTCTGACCAGGTGAGCAGCAGGGCAGGGGGATGCAAGCTATAGCCTTTGTCAACAGCAATGATTTTGAGGGACCTTTCAGTCTTGGATCAATTTACCTAAAAGTCTTTTGGGCTCCCCTCTTCCCAATTTTTAATTTAATTATAAAAGCAAACTGAAAAGCTCCTTCAGACCGACTCCTAAGCTAATATTTGCTTATGTGAATACAGAAAAAATTAATTATTTAATACTTGTCATAAGACTCTGATTTTTAAAAAAGACTGCAAATCAATGTTCCCTGGAGTGGAAGAGTGAGGATTCAGCTATCCATCTGCAGCCGCTCCTCACATTTTTAAAAAGCAGGCAAAATATTAGAGACAAAAACAGTTTGCACTGGAAGGAGGTGCAGTCCATGGGAGTGCTCTTGCTGCTATACCCTGCAGCCTGGGCAGATGGAGGGAAGGACCTAGAGCCTCATGCTCGCGCAGGCCAACAACATGCCCGAAGATGCCCTGCGGGTGCCTCCCCACATTGCCTACTCACCAGGAGAGGCTACTCCAGAAGGGCCGTCCTGGGCTGCTAAAGTAAAGACACTAAAAGCAGTGACTAAAGGGTTAATGCTGCTTCAAAATATGATTACCTGCAGTCAGAACAGGTGGTGCACGGGCAATTTTGGCAAACCCAAGGCAACCTGCAGCAATAAACTGAAAGGAATATAGAACAGTGTACAGAGAAACATGAATTACACACTCAACATCTCTCCTGTTCTCAGCTCTGGGAGTCCTTTGCAGAGAGAAGTCAAAGCCACCTTTGCCTGGGTCTGAGAGAGGAACCACCCCCCTTCTCCAGGAGCAGAGGGATGGATGATGTGATGACCTTCCTGAGGGAGCCCTGAGCCCTGCGAGATGGGATCTCCAGAGGGGCTCACTATGGCTGTATCCAGTAAGGAAATCAATAACAGACATTTTTTTTAGAAAGTGGGAAGAAAAAGCAGAGACTTTCACAAATACAAAAATTGTTTACAAAACAATTACCTAAAAAGTTTACTGGGGTTGGGTGAGGAATAAGAATCATGTTTTCATTTCAAATTAGTCACATGGTACTAATGGTTTATAAAAAGAGAATGGCCAATTTCTGTCTTCCTCGCCAACGCCCCCCAACACCTCAGAGTCCTCCTACTCCTGATATTTCCCCTACCCTCACCCCAACCCACCCCATCCTGTCCCCAAATTAATTTGCCACGAGCAACCCTGAAGACACATGATTGTTGGTTAGGTTTCAATTCAACAGTGAACCTAATGCTGGGGAAGAGAACAAAAGGACACAGGAGCGCACTGGCATTAACCTCAAGGTGTGTGGTCCTTGGACAAGGCTTCTGGCACACAGAAGCTTCGCCACCACAGTGCAGGCCGCAGACTGAGCTCCACTGCCAGTAAACTGAGGTAAGGAAGAACATGGCGGCTCTGGCTGGTTGGCTTCCTGTGGCAGTACAGCATGTGTGTGCTCTTGGGTGTGGGCACCACAGGACTCATTTTCTTCCAGGTGCCTTTGCCATTTTCCCTTCTGGTTAGAAGATTGCTCTTTACAGAGTCTCAAAAGATCAGCCACTTGTCTTCCTTTGAGGTACAAATCCAATAGAGCCTCAACTCCAAAGATCCAGAGCCCACTGGTGTGCAGAAGTCAAAATCAAATGCTCAGAATCAAAAGGCATGGCATGCCTGCCCAGCCAGTTTATCAGCAGTTGTAAAGACAGATCAGAAAAAACTAGCATTTAATATAAAAAATGTTTTTCAAAAGGTGTAATTTCCTATCCTCTTGTGAATGAAGATCATAACTCTTCTCGTTTCTGAGGTCCTATGGAAAAGGAGAACAATTGAAAATAAAATGGTTTATCTTCAAGTTACAAAAATACAGACTGATTTTTTTTCTGATATCATAACTTATTAATTATGGCCCCACCTCCCTTTTATCTCTTGAACTTTTGGTTTGGTGTGCTTGTATTGTATTTTGAAAACACAAACAAAATTAAAAAGGCCTTTTTGTTTTTAAAAACACTGAAACTACCTGCATACCCCCACTCCAGCAGAACTGTTTTCACAAATACAATAGTTACTTGTGGTAAAAACGCACATATTTTTAGTCAGGATTCTTCTTTTTTCACTCAATAACATATAAACATTTTCCTAAGCAAAAGTGCAGCTCATTTACCATTCTCTATTCTTGGATGTTTAAACTGTTTTTAATGCTTTTGGTTTATAAGTAATAAATTTCTCCATGTATATGACTTTTTTCTTGTGTGGACTCATTTCTTTAAGGTAAATTCTCAAGAAAGGAATTATTCAGGGAATAAAACATGTTAATGGCTCCTGACAGCTGATTTACTGCCTTTTTTTTTTTTTTTAAGAGAGAGGGCAAGAGAGTTGGGGGAGGGTAGGGAGAGAGGGAGAGAATCTTATGCAGGCTCCACACCCAGCATAGAGCCTGACAGCTAGACTCCATCTCAACCACCCTGACATCATGACCAGAGCCAAAATCAAGAGTCAGACACTTAGCCAACTGAGCCACCCAAGAACCCCAATTTATTGCTTTTTAACAAGGATTGCTCTAATGCACAAAGCTTCAGCAAGGCAGACCCAGAACAGTTTCTTCACGATCTCCCCAACAAATGGCATTATCAGTATCAATATTCGTATTTCCTCAATGGAGTATATATTAATGACAGATTCCTTTAATGTGATTATTGTTTCCTCAACTCCACTTATTATTTGTGTTCTCCTCTTATTTGAACAGTATGTCTACATTCCTCACCCATGTATCGACAGAAATCCTTCAGGTTTCACTAATGAATTTCAATTATTCTTATGCTGGATATTCAGCCTCTTGGCCGTGATACATCATGGTACAGTCTTCAGGATGGTTAAGTGAATCACTCAAGATCCATGTTCTGTAATTCCTTTTTTAGAATTAGTTTTGAGCTGAATAAATGTTAAAAACCCAGATCTCAGTTTATTAATAGTTTTAAAAAGGTCACTTTTGTATTCTAATGATTTTTGTCAACTGCATACCATTTGAGATGTACACAGAGTAGGGAAGATATTACATGAAGATTTAGTCCCTTCTATTCTTAGCCTAAATTAAAAACAAACACTCCATTCTCCACTCCAATATGCTTCTTTGAAAGAACATTTTTTTCAAATCAATATGTACTTTGTCTTGATCCTAAATGTGTTCATTTACTAGTGTCTGGAGAGATTTAATAAAAAACCAAGGAAACTGACAAGAGATCCCCAAAATAACGACAGGCTTGTCAGATGGAGGTAAGGACCTAGAGCTTCATGTCCAAGCAGGCCAACATCACACCAGAAGACTCGCTGCTTGTCTTATGTATCATAAAACTCACAAGCCTAAACAACAATAATCTCAATTAAAGCAACTTTTCTCAAAAAAAGAAAAAAAAAAGGCAAAGAAAAGCTTGGACTTTAACTGTATTAATACATACCATTTAGAAGGCCAACTAAAAAAGAAAAATATATACACTGGTTGATGTCAAGATAGAAGGGCTGAGATTCCTTTTATTCATTATTCTATTGTTTTTGCAATAAACATAAATCACTCGAATAAGTACCTCTCTAAGACCAAAGGTTGGACCTACCTTCCCAGCGTGACTCTTGTGTTGTCTTCTCCTTGTCCAGCATTCCCATCTCCTTCTCCCTCTGGAAGCGCGTCTGTAGCTGCTTGATCTCCTGGTCGTAGTCCTGCCACTCTGGGACAATTCGAACAGCTGCTTCCAGCTTGGGCTCTTTGGTCATTGGATTATTACACTGTGAAAACCCAAATCGCATACTTAACCAAGCTGAAGACAGGGCACACTATACGGAATTCAAAGGTGTGTCTGCTCTTGGGTTATAAATCCCAACTGAACAAAAAGAACAACAGTGAGGAACCAAATGACAGATGAGCAGAAGCAATGTGGTAGTGGGTCACGTAAAGCTTCTACAAAGTTGTGGGGAGTGACAGGAAAGCAGGAAAAGAAAGCTCCTGTGGTAAAATCGCAAGGCACAGAGATAATCCCATAAGACAAGCAGTAACTTCACTGATTTTAAGTAGTTGAAACAGCCCCATCAGACACTAGAGGGCTTAGCTGCCTGCTGCAAGCAGCAGAGATCTATGGATGTTGCAAGACGTGCTATAGTCCCCAAACTGCACAACTACAGAGAAGACTAAATAAGACTGTGTGTGTTAATAATGATCTAGTTGTAAATCACACTGGACTAAGATGCAGAAAAGAACCACAGACAGCTTACCAAATCTATTGTTTTTGCCCTTTTCTTAGAGGCATCATCACACCACGTTTCACACCAAAGCCATTCTTGAGGGAGTGATTTAATTGGCACCTGATGGATCATGTTATTGGGCAAATCCTGTTTGGTAAAAAGAAAATAAAACACAACAATCTAAAGTTCTGGGAGAAATTTAAATGACTGCATAGCACATTAGTGATGACAGCTGCTCATTACATATCACACACCAATCACAAATTTTTAGAATTGAAAGGGTCTACCAAAAACCTTAGAGAAGCTAAAATATTTATTTGTCATGTTTTTTAAAACCACAAAATTTAGAAGACTCAAAACATCTACCTATGATAAGCACTTGAAAAACTTTAGCTTAAAACTCACAAGTAACCTGCACCGAGACTTCCCTCCATGAGGGCAATTCTAGGAAAAAATGCTTCTGCCTCTTGAAAGTTAACTAAGCATACAGTGTGGCTTTTCTACTTCACCATTTTGCATAAAGGAAGCTCTGAATCCACCTTGTCAACTTGGGCTTGATCCCAAGTGGATGAAGCTCACATGTTTTTGCACGAACTGTATGCTTTGAAAGCTTTTTTTCCCAGCAACCCTTTTGAGTTTGACACAATAAAATGTCCCACTGTCTTAAGACACAAACAACCAATATGATCCAGAAATTCCACTTCTGGGTATATGCACAAAAGAATTGAAGCAGGGACTCAGATACTTGTATACAAATGTTCAAAGAGGCATTATTCTCAAGAGTCAAAACTGGAAATAAGCCAAATGTCCATCAACAGATGAATGGATACACAAAATATGGGGGGGGGGTGTGTGTTTATGTGTGTGTGTATTTACAATGAAATATTCTTCCATCTTAACAGGAAAGAAATTCTGATAGATGCTATGACATGGATGAAACCTGAAAATGTTATACAAAGTGAAATAAGCCAGGCACAAAAAGGAAAAGTATTGTATGATTCCAAAAGTATCTAGACAGATAGAAAATAGAATAGAGGTTGCCAGGGGCTGGGAAGAGGAAAGAAGGGAGAATTACTGTTTAATGGGTAGACTTTCAGTTTGGGATGATGAAACAGTTCTGGAGATGGGCAGCTGCACAACACCGTGAATGTACTTTAATGCCACTGAACTGTATACTGAAAAATGGTTAAAATGGTAAATTTTATATTACACGAATTATACCTAATAATACAGGTAAAATAAAGACACAGACAAGAAAAATCAAAAAAAACCTGTTACTAGTAAACTTACATTAAGGAAAATTAAATGATATTCTTTAGTAAGATGGAAAATGATCCTATATGGAAGCTCAGAAATGCAGGGAAGAATGCAGGGTAATCGTGTAAGCAAATCTAAATCTTATAAATAGATAATGATCATATTTAGGAGAATAATTTCTGGGGTTTAAAATATAGCGAAATCTCAAATACAAGGCAACAGCCATTCAGGCTGGGATGAGGATAAATGGAATCAGGGAGTTCTAAGGCCAGTACTACTCAAACTGTGGTATGCAGACTGCAGCAAGGAGCTTGCTAGGAATGCAGGTGCTTAGACCAGACCATCTACCTACTTTATCAGGCTATGGGGATGGGGTCCAGGAATTAATGGTTCAACATATTCTCCAAGTGAATTTTTTATATATGCTAACATTTGAGAAGCACTGTTCTATGTTTTACACTGTCTGGTAGGTGGGTAAAATATACCAATTAATATTAGCCTTTGGAATTCAGAAATGCATATTATAATCTTTCGAATAATCATTAAAAAAAAAACTCTAAAAAAGTATATAGCTTAAGGGGCATCTGGCTGATTCAAATGATGGAGCATGCAACTCTTGATCCTGGGGTTGTGAGTTTGAGCCCTATGTTGGGTGTAGAAATTACTTAAAAATTAAAAAATCTTTAAGAAAGAAAAGTATATATACATAGTTTAAGCTAACAGAGGGAAAATGGAATTATAAAAAACGCAATCAATCTGAAATAAACTAAGGCGAAAAAAGAAACAGAATGCATGGAATAAGCAGAAATACTAGAAAAGCCAATCTTACTGGGGAATACATTAACTATAAATGGACTAAATGTTCAAATTAAATGATTGTTATACCAAACATAAAAATCAACAGATATAAGCTATTTATAAGAAACAGAACTAAACATAAGGATAGAGAAAAACTGAAAAGAGAAGGATAAAAACAATATACCACATAACAATAACCGAAAGGAAAACTGGAATAGATGCACTAATATTAGGTGAAGCACACTTTAAGACCCCAGGCCCCCCAAAAATCATTAAAGGTTCAACTGTAAGATACATATGACTTCTCAGTTTTTAGGTACCTAATGATATAGTCTAAAAATACATAAAGCAAAATCTGACAAAACCAGAGATGAGGAAGATACCATAATATAGAAAAATATTTTAAACACAATCCACTCAGTAACTAATAGAAAAACAAATAAACATAAACCCATAATCTGATCTAATGGCCTATATCTAATATCTCCAGGATACAAAACCAAATGAAATGTTTACCAAAACTGATCACATTTGGGTCAACAAATGGGCCTGAAATCATACAGAAGAAATCCTCAAACCATAAAGTAACTGAGTTAGAAATTAGTAACGATATAACTAGAAAATTCCCATGTATTTGGAATAACTTCTACATAACTCATGAGTCAAAGAAGAAATCACACTGGAAACTAGAAACATATTGTACCAAATGACAAGGAAAATGCTACATATAAAATGTGTGGAAGGCAGCCAAAGTTTTGCCGAGACAGAATCTGATCATTTAAAATGCATATAGTAGAAAAGACTAAAAATTATGAACTAAACACCTAGCTCAAGAAATTAGAAAAAAAAATCAACAAATTAAAGAGGTAAGAAAAATAAAGAACAAATTAGTGAAATAGAAAAGAAACATATAGATAGGATGAAAAACATTAAAAGACACTTCTTTAATCCTTGGTGAGGTGATAAAGGAAAAAAACAATAAAAAATGTCAGGAATTTTTAAGAGAGAAACAGAGAGAGAAGACACCTGTATAGATGCTATGGGACTTTAAAAAGATAATTGGAGTGATGAAAGTATTCTGGCTCTTGATACACATTTTCTTTCTTTTTTTTTTTTGATACACATTTTCTAAAACTGATTATACAGTGTACTTACAATCTGAGCATGTCACTATATATAAATTACATTCAGTTTTTAAAAATGAGAGGATAGTACAAGCAACTTCATGATGCTATGTTAGGAAATTTACAGACAACTTAACAAAAACACTGATTAAAAAAGTAATAGAAAATGTCCACTTTCTCGTAACTATTAAAGAAACAAATCATAATTTAAGCACAAAGAAATTAGAGGCTTCACTACTGAATTCCACCAAACATTTAAGAAAGAAATAAAGCCAATCTTATACAAACCAATTACAGGTAAATGAAAAACAAAAATAAAACCACACAACCCAACTCATTAAACCTCAATACCAAAATCTGGCAGAGATATTATAAGCCAATGTCGCACAAACACATAAATGCAAAATTCTTAAACAAATACTCGCCCCCCAAGTCCAGGACTATATAAAAAAAAATAATAAATCAGAATCAGTTGGATTATATAATTCAGAAATTATATTTAGGTATAAAATTAACTATATTTACAGAGTAAAAGAGAAAAATCATATTATTTTAGCAGATGTCAAAAATTTACAAAATTTAAGACGAGATCTCTTAAGTAACAAACAAGGACTAAAAGGAACCTTCTTAATGTGAATAAGCAGTATCTACAAAACATCTATAACAATCATCATACTTAGTGTGAAATATTGAAAAGTTTCATCATTTTGAGTCAAGAATGTCCACTATCAACATTTCTATTCAACATTACGGAAGTCCCTGTAAATAGTGAAAGCAAGAAAAAAAATTTTTTTAATGTAAGATTGAAAAAGTAAAAAAAACTGTCATTATCTGTAGTATACGCTTAAATATATAGAAAAGACAAAAGTATATACAGATTAGCAGGGTAGCTGAATACGACAATGAACAAAAATCAACTGCAATTCTAGATACCAGCAACAAACAGAAACAAAAGCTTTTAAAAATAACTCTAATGAAGATGTACAAGATCTCTGAGGAAAACAATCTATATTACTGACAGAAATTAAACACAATCCAAATATAAAATCCTAGCAATTGTTTTTTTTTTTCCTCCTGAACTTGACAAGCTCATTCTAAAACGTGTATGAGAAAATAAAGGACAAAGAATACTCTAAGGCATTCTTGAAGAAGAGTGAGGTGGGAGGATTTGATTTACTGGGTATCACAACTTATTACAGAACTATATTAATTGAGATATTTGCAGTATGGGTGTGAAGATAGACAAATAGACTAATCAAAAACTAGAAGACCCAGAAATGGATCCATGCATACATGGGTACTTCATCTCTGACAAAGATGGTATCATAGAGCAGTGCATTTCATTAAAAAAAACCCTGATATAATTGCGTATGTACATAAAAAATGAAAGTTGAACTCTATCTCAAACTCCTACTGGAATATAGATTTGAATGTGAAAGAAAAAAACAATAAAGCTCGTATTTTAAAATAGTATCTTTGTGACTTTAATAGGGGTCAAAAAGGATTAACCATAACAGAAAAAAATACTGACCAGTCTGACTACAAAAGATACCATTAAGAGAGTTGAAGTGGGAAATTTTGCAACATATATAACAAAGGATACACTATCAGTATATATAAAGAATACCCATAAGTCAAGAAAAATTTCAAACAACCCAAATACTTAAATAAGCATGTCACAAAAGAGAATACATAAATGGCCATAAACAAACAAAACGGTACTCAACTTCATTATATTAATAATAGAAATGCAAAATAAAACCAAAATGAAGAGCAAAATCAGCAAAAATAGTACAGTAAGGAGCTCTGAAAGTTCACCTCTCCATAAAAGCAGCCAAAAACATGACAAAAATAGAATGAACTTTTTTCAGAACTCTGGAAATTAACCAAAGGTTTGCAGCAACCTAAGGAGCAACTAAAAGCAAACAAAAACTGGTTGAATGTTGATAGAACAGTGAATTTTGAGGCATCTGAACTTACCCTATTCCTATTCTCCTGCTCCGCAAAAAATAACAGCCTACACTCCCATACTGGAGGAAGGAGAACAAGGCTGGAGGTGTTTCAAGTTTCATTCCCAAAGCAGAGCCATTATTTGAAGACTGTACTACATAGGCCTGTTTCTCTTCAATCTCACTTGAACTTAACCCAATGATAAAAAGCTTCTCCTCAACAGCACTTGAGGTTTGTATTAAGCTTTCTGAGGCTGTCTGAAGTGGAGCAAAGAATATACTGAGCAAAATCCTTTTTTTTTTTTTTTTAAGATTTTATTTATTTGCCAGAGAGAGAGAGAGAGTGTGAGAGAGCATGAGAGCACAAGCAGGGGAAGCGGCAGGCAGAGGGAGAAGCAGGCTCCCTGCTGAACAAGAAGCCCAATGTGGGACTCAATCCCAGGACCCTGGGATCATGACCTGAGCTGAAGGCAGATGCTTAACCGACTGAGCCACCCAGGCAACCCACTAAGCAAAATTCTTAACAGGAGAAACCAAAGAATGAGATATCCATAGGAGGCTTTGAAAAGAAAAGATATATTCCCAGGAAAACAGAAGGCCATGCACATGTATAAGGCTCTGAGCATGTTCAGTGGTGTGTGCATAAGCAAGAAAGACCTAATAAAGCCATAAGTTCTCATCTCTGGTTGATCCTGAGGTTCTATGCAACAAAGACAGTAGAGTTGTAAACTGCCTGGCTGGCTGTTGAGGATGTGTCCCAATATGTACCCAGAAGCCGCTGGCAAAGAATGAAAGTCTTGGTCCAAGTCCAGACAAGGAAATCTCTATCCAATTTTAGCTGACCATTAAGCTAATCAGGCAGACCAAAAATACAGACTTCACAGAACTGGTTTAGAAGTCCAAAAACAAACAAAACAACTACTACTGCAATGAGCAGCAACAATAAACCCTGGGAGGGGAGAAAAGTCTGATTTCCAGAGTTGCCACACTATATTACTTGAAATTTTCAGTTTTCAACAAAAACGAAGAGACATGCAAAATACTATATATTACTTGAAATTTTCAGTTTTCAACAAAAACGAAGAGACATGCAAAATACCATATATACAAAACCCATATACAGGGGTAAAAAATAATCAATAGAAACCACACTTTTGGAGGCTCAGACACTGGATTTATAACACGAGGAGTTTATATCACGTATCTTACATATGTTCAAATAGGAACAAAGGAAACCAAGTCTAACAGAACAAAAGAAAGAATGAAAATTATGTTTCAAAAATTAGAGAATAAAGAGATACAAATTATACAAAAGAACTAAACAAAATCTACTGTTGAAAAGCACAGTAATTTAAATGAAAATTCACTACATAGGTTTAACCACAACTTTGAGCAGCAGAAAAAATAATCAAGTCAACTGAAGATAAATCAATTGAGATTATCCAGTCTTAAGATTTTCCATGAGCAGAAAGAAGAATGAAGAAAAATAAACAGAGCTCAGAGAACTGTGGGAAACCATCAAATACATGAACACATACAATAAGAGTCCCAAGAGGAGAGAAAAAGAGGCATAAATAATAATTAAATAAAACTACCCTAATTTGGTGAAAAACATTAATCTACACATTCAAGAAGTTCAATGAACTCCAAGTTGGATTAACTCAAAAGAGACCCAACCTAGCTACATCATAATCAAACTATCAAAAGAATAGACTGGAGATAGTGACTTGTCAGGTATAGGATTCTCAAATTTAACAGCTAATTCCTCATCACAAAACATAGATGCTAACAGTCTGTGGGACAATATATTCAAAGAAAAATATGATTGGGAAAAAAAATGTAAAGCAAGAATTTTATATCCAGCAAAAAACTATCCATCCATCAGGAAAGAAAGAGAGAAAGAAAAAAGAAGAAGAAGAAGAAAGAAGAAGAAGAAGAAGAGAAGAAAGAAGAAGAAGAGAAGAAGAAGAAAGAAGAAGAAGAAAGAAAGAAGAAGAAGGAGAAAATTACACATTCCCCAAGAGTTTGTAGCTCCAGAGACATCTTATCAGAAATACTAAAGGGAGTCCTCTGGCTGAAATGAAAGGGCACTAGGTAACTTGAATCTACATGAAGGAATAAAAAGCACCAGTAAAGGTATGTAGGTAAATATAAAAGATAATATCAATGTATTTCTTACTTAGAGCTCCTCTTCCCCATGGTTTAAAAACAATTATAAACAGCAGTAATTATAAATCTGTGTTGATGGGCATATAATGTATCATACAATGTATATACAATGTATCATACAAACTGTATGATAATAAAAGCATGGGAAGGAGAACACAGCTATATAGGAACAAAGTTTTTGTATACTACCGAAATTAAGTTGTTAGTAACCCAAACTAAACTGTCAGAAGTTAAAGTGTTAATGATAATCATCAGGACAATCACTGAGAAAATAACTCAAAAATATACAGTAGAGGAAACAAGGGATTTAAAATGACAGATGTAAGTCCCCTACTTCACTAATAATTATATAAAATGTAAATGTAATAAATTCTCCAAATGAAAGCCACATAGGATGATATTTCACATATACCAAATTAACAGACTGACAATAAGTACTGGTCAAAGCATGGAGCAACAGGAATTCTTACATGGCTGGTGGGAGTATAAATGAACTACTTTGGAAAACTGTTTAGGATCATCTAATAAAGATAAATATACCAATCTGATGACTTGGTAATTCCACCTGTAGTTGTACACACAACTGAAATATGTGTACATGCGCATCAAGACAGTTATGAATGATCACAGCAGCATTATCCATGGAAGACAAAAAATGGAAAACCCAAATGTAGTATAAACAAAACATAGTACCACTACACACAAAATGGATGGACTGCACAAACATAACGTTAAGCAAAAGAAATTAGACTCAAAAGAGTACAGCTTTTAAGATACAACTGAGGTAGGGGGGAAAAAAATAGGCAAAACTAAACTACAATATTTAAGGATACATGTTAGAGTAGTAATTCTATAAAGAAAAGCATTGAGATGATTACCACCAAAGTAAGGACACTGGAAACTTCTGTTAGAGAAGGATGGCTGCTGGGATGCTAGTAATGTTCTATTTCTTGAACTGGACGGTGGTATATGCACATTTGCTTTGTGGTAATTCATCGATGCATATGAATATGTATATATCGGTATATTTTTGTTTTGTATGCTTTCGTGTATGGGTGCTATATATGACAATAATGATTTTTAAATGTTTAAGGCAGACTTAAGAAAAAATATGTAAAACTAGGTATGTAAAACAAACTACAATCTCACTTCTGAAAAATATTTAGCATTAATAAATTGATTTGGCTAAACTTCTTCAAAAACACCATGGTTTCTGACAGAAAAAAAGGGAGGGACGCCTGGGTAGCTCAGTCAGTTAAGCATCTGCCTTCAGCTCAGGTCATGAACACAAGGTCCTAGGATCGAGTTCCACACCAGGCCCCTTCCTTGGTGGGGAGCATGCTTCTCCCTCTGCCTGCCACTTCCCCTGCTTGTGATCTTTCTCTCTCTTCTGACAAATAAATAAATAAAATCAGAAAGAAAAGAAAAAAAAGAAAGAAAAGAAAGAAAGGAAGGAAGAAAGAAAAGAAAGAAAGGAAGGAAGAAAGAAAGAAAAAAGAAAGAAAACAAAGAAAGAAAGAAAGAAAGAAAGAAAGAAAGAAAAAAAGAAAGAAAGAAAGAAAGAAAGAAAGAAAGAAAGAAAGAAAAGGAAAGAAAAAGAAGGAAAGAGAAAAAGGGGAAATTGTGAGACTATCTACTGTGAATCTTTGCTAATTAGTTCCTAAAGAGAAACAAATTGCTCCTAGCAGGCAGAAAAACAAATTTATCAGACAAGTTATCTTGGGTGCAAAACTACAAGATACAGTAATGGTTTGAAGAGGCAGCATCCTCCTTCCATCTCCTTTCCAAACTCACATCAGGCCTACAACATTTTTCACTACTATGTCTTCTCTTGAAGATAAAAATGTTGCGTGAGCGCACACACATACACACACACACACATCCACCACCCAATTCCTTTCCATGAAGAAACAAAATATTGTCCCAACAGAGGAGAGAATTGAGAGGAAAATAGTTATTCAATTCCTGACACAATACTGCATACTCATCACTGAAAGTGTTAACAAAAAAAAAAAAAAGCTACTTACTTGATCAAGATTTGAAAGGCTGTTAGGATCCTGACTCAAACCTTGGTACTGTCCCCTGAGTCTGTCACCAGCAGCTATTTTCCTAAACTTCTTCAGATCCACGACATACAGTGCACTGGACAGAGAAGAACTACTTGTTATAACCATGGATTGTGACAGAAAAAGTAACCTCACCGAATAATGGTCACCAGGTAAACATCCTGGCCTCTCCTTGAAAAAGTAAGCTGTGGCCTCACAGTGGAGCTCAGGGTCAGTATGTGTTCCTTCAAAGATGGCTCAGGAAATTATTGCAAAACCCATATTCTGCCACTACAAGCTCACTTTGTCACTCTTCCTTATTCAACTGCCTTCCTTATGTAGCTACCTTAAATCTCTGACAAAAGAAAACTTCTACCAAATGTCAGCAGATTAGGTAATAAAAGCTAACCATCAGTCAAAGATATCCTGATGATGTCTTAAATGCTGCAGGGAAAAAATTACCTGTGTAATTTAAAATTTAAATGTTTTCCACAGTGTTACAGATCCTCTGGACCAAGAACATCAACTAATGATAAAGAAATCACCAAACCCCAACATTTATCTCTGTAAATGCTGCTACCTACACAACCCAAACCTTCCAGATCTTCCAAACCACACTCGGCCCAGAGCAGATAATGTAATGTTACACAGTCCAACCTAGGAGTTCTACTTCTAGGAATTTGTCCTACAGATATATTTGAAATATACTAAATGAGGTATTTAATTATTCACTGCAATACTATATGTCACAGCAAAATACCATAAATAACATATATATTGGAATAATACATAGATGTAAAAAGGAAAGTCTCTCTCCCAACACACTGATGTAAGATCTACTAGAGATATTACATAAAGCAAGGCACAAAACTGTAAATATGATGGTATATTTTGTGTAAAAAAAAGTTCAGTTGTTAATGTAAGAATCAAGAAACTCTGGAAAGATATAGTAAATTAATAGAGGAGGTTATCTGTTGTAGAAGTGGGAACTGGGCAGAAGACAGAAAGGACTAGGAAGATTATTTTTCACAGCATATTTTTTATAATTTTTATTTTTGAACTGAATTAATTTATTACCTATTCACAATTTCAAATATGCAAAATAAATTTTTTAAGAAAAGAAAATCAAACCGCATTGGGAGTACTCCTCTTTTAATACCTGATATGATACTTTCGCCCAGCCAGATGACTGGCCCAGTACCCTGATTTCCAGAACCTGTAGCCATCCATTTCTTTTCGGCTATCACAGAAAGGAGTATAGCCATAAGGAGCACCATCCAAACTGAAATCTCGTAACTCTTTCAGATCCGTTCGTACAATCTGGAGAAAAGAAGATCACAAGTCATTTGTTTTGTTTTGCTTTGTTTGTTTTAGAGGGAGGGAGGGCCAGAAAGGATGGGGGGAGGGAGGCGCAGAGGGAGAGGAAGACAGAGAATCTTAAATAGGCTTCACACCCAGTGCAGAGCCTGACACAGGGCTCCATCTCACGACCCTGAGATCATGACCTGAGCCAAAAACCAAGAGTCAGACACTTAACCGACTGAGCCACCTAGATGACCCACAAGTCCTTTGTTAAACAGCCAAGCAGGCAGCAGTTTCCTTAAAGTACCGACTGCCTCACTGAGACATTGCAGAGAGCAGCTCTGAGGTTAATGGCACAGGCTCCAGTGGTAGACCTGGCCTGAGCCCAGATTCTTACACTGATTAGCTGACTGCCTTCACAAACATATAAGAAGACACTTTGCCTCATGCTTGGCACACAGTATTCTAAGTATTCAAAAAGGTAGAAATAAAACAAATTTACACTACTTAGCCTCTCTGTGACTGAGTTTCCTCGTGTGTAAAATGGAGACCTCACAGGATTACATGAATCAATACATGGACAGCTGTGGAAAGATGCCTGACACACAGCAAGTACTCAACAAAGAGTAAGTGTGCTTATATCAGAATGCACAAAGCATGCTTTAGGTCAAGCCAGTTGTGATAGTGAGCCAGATGAGGCAGGTAATTCCAAAGAGGCAGATGAAGCCTCTGGCTGCATGACTTTTGTACACATTACATATCACTACCATTCAGATGATTACCTCAGGTATCAGCCAGCTCAGGGTAAGGGGTAAGATTGTAAAGGAGAACTATATTCACACTTTTTGAGTTTGTATGGTCTAAAACCACAGTGTGTTCCTTTTAGGTCAAATCTTGACAGAAGGAAGAATAGCTGAAGAGTTCCAAATTATCAAGGCCAGGCCTATCTATCGACTAGAGCTTCCCCTCTCTTAACCATGTCAATAACTCCTAGCTTTTGGGTAAAAAAATTGGAGATAATGGCAAGCACCGTTAAACCTCAATCTTCAAGTTTCTAGTTTGTATGTTACATGAATTAAGTAAGAAACGAAACTGCATACGTGATGTAATCAAAGCTGTGTAAAAGAGGCACAGGAAAAAAGATGAAAAGGAGATACATCAAATGCAAATTTTAAAAGTGATCACATCTGGCTGTAACTTTCCATATGTTCTAAAAAATGTAACATAAGCATGTATTTTTCTGTAACTAGAAAAAATCATTTAAAAAGGAGAAGGAAGTCTAACGCCTTTAATACAAACTGGTTTTTTTTTTTTTAAGATTTTATTTATTTATCTGACGGAGAGAGAGAGACAGCGAGAGGGAACACAAGCACGAGGAGTGGGAGAGGGAGAAGCAGGCCTCCTGCTGAGCAGGAAGCCTGATGCAGGACTTGAACCCAGGACCCCGGGATCATGACCTGAGCCAAAGGCAGACGCTTAACGACTGAGCCACCCAGGCGCCCCAATATGAACTGTTTAAATCTGGCTTGTGGGGCGCCTGGGTGGCACAGCGGTTAAGCGTCTGCCTTCGGCTCAGGGCGTGATCCTGGCGTTATGGGATCGAGCCCCACATCAGGCTCCTCTGCTATGAGCCTGCTTCCTTCCTCTCCCACTCCCCCTGCTTGTGTCCCTCTCTCGCTGGCTGTCTCTATCTCTGTCAAATAAATAAATAAAACCTTTAAAAAATAAATAAATAAATAAATAAATAAATAAATAAATAAATCTGGCTTGTAAGAGCTCACCTGATCAGCATCCACAAACAGGAATTTGTCAACAACTAGTGGGAAGAGCACATCCAAGAAGAGGATCTTGTAACCCCAGATGATGCGCTGTTTCTCAGTCTGTTGATGAAGCCACCGAGGCCATTTGTACTGAACAAGCTCATATTGGAAATTGTATTCATTTGCCATATAAGGTATGAACTCCTGTTTTTGGATATAGGAAACAACAAACAACCATTTACTTTGATGAAGAAAATCGACTCTATAATGTGAGTCAGCCATCATGATTATGGCACAAGCAACACATTTACCATAACAGTGGTCTAATACAGAAATCTGACACTGACTCACCTGTGACGACATAAAAGAATACAGAATAACTTGCACTGTGCTTTCTAATTAAACTATAATACACATGTTCAGAGAAAGAGAATGTTATTTCATCAAAACAAAAGATACAGATTTTCCTCCAATGTTACCCAAGCTTTCAAGCAGGTATATAATTTTGTGTTTGGTTTTATAATGACTGTTCCTCCAAAATAATCCAGTCTGGAATGAACATAGAAATATGCAACTAGGGCACCTGGCTGTCTTAGCTGGAAGAGCATGAGATTCTTGATCTTGGGGTAGTCAGTCTGAGCCCCACCGCTGGGTGTAGAGATTACTTTAAATAAATAAATAAATAAATATATGCAACTGAAGAAGGGAAACCTAATTAAAAGGAAAATTTTTAAATCATACAAGTAAAACTGAAGCAGTAAAAAGTATAATATACCATACATATCTCCTTAATAAGAATCTTTCCCTTTCTCCTGAGGAACAAACCTTAAATGTGGGAGACAAATAATTCTTCAGGAACCAGAATTTCACAGGAGTCTTGGTATTCTTCAGTACTGATAGCATCATTATACTGTCAAACAAAAGCAAATAATAATCAGTAATAATCTTACAACGCTTTTTAATCTCAATGAAATCAAGTAGTCAATCACAAGACTACTAAATGTTCTTCATGGCAGAGCAAACTGATGGCAAAGAGAGACCCTTAGTAACAGAAAATGGAAAACTGCACTTATTATATAAAGTTATCACTGAATGGAAAAGAAAGAGTACTTCACACTCATAAAAATACACCTGATAAAGGCAAATGTTTCAATCATGTTTCATCTTTAAATGAACTGCTTCATGAACTGCTATCTTAATTATGGTACAAATGAATAATGAAGGTTGTGGTTAAATACTACAGGACTCTGAAAAGAAAACTTGTAAGGCCACAGCAGCTCTGTGTGGCTACACTGCCCCCCACAGCCTCGACTGAAGATCCTGCCAGGGAGGAAAGGAGGGAGAGGTCAGGGGAGAGCAAATGGCTACAGCATCAGGATATCCTACTTTGAAAACAGAAAAAAACAAATTCCTGAGTCAAGGAATTTAATTAAACTGATTTATTACCAATATTTGACATTAACTATTTTAGGTCAGTTATTTCTTGGAAATGGGAGGGCTGAACCTGAGTAAAATGACAGTTTAATTAATTATTTGCCATACTAGATTTGTCATGGAAAATTAAAAGTAAAATGAACCCTGGCATTAGGAAAGTCACTCTCAAGCAAAGGATCATATTCACAGCCAAGCCTTCGCCTGGAGACCACTGCATCAACCAGTCCAAGGCTGTGGCCTTCTCCTTGGCCCTGGCTGTGTGACCTCAGGCAAGTTCCTTCACCCTCTGAATCTGTCTATAAAACAGAGGTGTTCTTCTGTAAGAACTAAGATCACTCCTGGCTCTAAACTCCTATGGATCTTGGAAGGCAGGTCCATAGCCCTATTCCACATCTATTCTCTGTGTTAACCTCCTAATTTCTGGTTTAAGCAATGTTTGGTGGCCAATTAAACACCACTAGTTATAACGCGCATGCAGTGGTATTAAAGGTTTATAGCCTTGTAATATCCACACAGATGCATTTATGATACAGCTAGACTTTATGAGATTGGCAGATCAAAACAAATACAATTATATATTCACAATCCTCAGACTGCTTCAGATACACAGAAGCATAATGGATAGAATGCCCTAAAACATTCACTCTCTAAATAAGAATACTGTGACAAACTCATTTGTATATACTGAAATAATCAACATGACTAACCGAAGAAATCTTTCATAGAGATGACCAGATGCCACAGAGAAAATATTAATTATGTCATCTTTATCTTGTTTCACGTCTTCAGTCTTCTGTCCTCCTGTAAAGCCCCTATAATAATTAAGATAAAAACAAGAACACTTGAAATGCTGGTACAGACACACAGCCCTTTAAGGAGAGAGCTACAGAGATGGTGTTTCCCATTCCCATTCCTTCCCTACGGGGTGATGCAGGAGGAGCCGGTGAAGCATCCACTGGCACCGAGAGGGCACAAGGCAACCAAGCCACCACAGGAAAAGAGAAGGATGCTGCCTGCAGGGTACCACATAGCTTCCGGAATAGACTGAACACAGGCAATTCCACAGAATATGATCCGCTCAATGGGAAGTAAACTGAACTCTCCAAAAGGCAGGCACAACTCAATGAGAGTCAAGAAGTAACTTCCCCACAAGGGGACATTAACCTCCTTCACTTAGTCAATGGAAAACACTCATCTATGCTAAATAGAAGCAGAAGATTTGGTGGCAGAGGGAAGACTCTGAAAGGCCCAGATAGGATTCTTATACTCAAAAGAAAGGAGGGATGGTGCTTATATCTGTTTTTCCTTAAGAGATATTATTTTCTTAAATGATGCCAATTTACCATTTGAAGGAGTCCCAAAATCCAGATTCATTCTCAGTAGTTCCATCACTCAGCAAGTCTTCATTCACCATATCTGCCTTCTTCTGAACCTGTAACCATATGTGAGGAGTGCTGTCAACAATAGGAAACGAATTCTCCCACAAGTACGACAACCCACCTAGAGTCTAGACGAGTTCAATAAAACGATCTTCAACATATCACATTAAAACTTCAGGTGATGAGACAGCAACCTCTCTTAATTAGATAATAACTATTTTTACTTTGAAAATGGTCAAAGAACCTCAAATTCAACTGTGTAGGAAACAGAGTCTAAACAAAACTAGAAACCTAATCCACCAAGCTGACAGCTGGTTTTCCAGGGGTGGAGTGCAACCCACATGAGCGCTGTCAGGAAGAAGTCACTTCATATCACAGCCTGTTTTTAGGATTTACTAGGATAAAGACAGGTTGAATCTTCTCACCAGCACAGGGACCAGTTTTCAGCTCATCCATATGTGGTCTGCTCTGTTATTTACTGTGCGTAATGATTATTTATTCCATAATACCTTTTAATTTAAGACACTAAGAATGTAAAATTCTGAGAAGTGAAAAGAAATGAAATAGGGCTATCAATTATTATTGTTGTTGAAATTTTCACTGGCATTCTTCCCAATTTTCTAAGAACAGTCATCAATAATAATGTGAACTATGGCTATGTAAGCAAAACAGTATCTGTGAAAACACTTTTTGTAAAATGAGACTTGTATTGTTCACTGAGATTACTCAAAAGGTGCAATCTCTCAGTTGAAAAAAGCCAAAAATGTGTATTTACAAAAGACATCTCACATTTAAAGAAGTATTCCAGGCCCCTGGGTGGCTCAGCGGGCTAAACGTCTGACTCACGATTTTGCCTCAGGTCATAATCTCAGGGTCAAGAACGAGCCCTGCATCGGTCTCTGCACTGGGCATGGAGCCTGCTTAGGATTCTCTCTTTCTCTTTCTCTCTCCCTCCTTAGTCTCCCCCCAACCCCGCCCTGCATGATCTCTCTCGGGGGGGGGGGGGAGAAAGCATTCCAATAAACACTAAAATACCAAAGGTGAATTAAAGTCTTAAGCTGGTTTTTCTTCCCCCCAGCTTTACTGAGATATAATTACTGACAAACAACATTATATAAATTGAAGGTGTACAATGTGATGATTTGATATGCATATATATTGTAAAATGAAGACCACGGTGACAGCATTATCAGTTAACACACCCACCTATTTCTAGATAAGAGCTACTGAACGCCAGAATACTGCTATTTTTACCCACCATAAAGAGTAGCTGCCTTTAGTATTACCAAACTCACCTTCACTTTAATAATTTTGCTCTTGAAGTTGTTGAGGACAACGACAACCTCATCAGCGTCAGGGGGAGAATCTGTGCCATCATGGCTTAGAGGGAAAAGAAAGGGAAAGAATAAGACATTACAAATCACAATTCTCAAAATGCAGTAAGTGGTCTAACATCAATCTGCCATATTGTCCATCATCTTTATCACAAAGGAGTTTTCCAGAATAAATTATTTTCTTGCAACCTGCAGGAAGTCCCTTCAAGCTACACAGAAGCATTTGTCGGAATCTTTATCCTTCAAACATTGAACATTCCAATCAGTCACAACCCAAACTTCCTTCTTGAGTCTCCTCTTTACCTTTCACAGAGTAAGAGGCTCCCAGTGCTGGCAAGCGCATGATGCGCACTTAATCAACACCCATATTCACAAAGTCTGAGCCAAGTTCAGCACCAGCAATAAAGGACTGCCCAAGGGCATGAGCCACTCTGCACCACCACCAGAAACCTATCACTTGTACTCTTCCAATGGGCAAGTAACAAAACAAGGCTCTACTTCAGAGTTCTATAAAGGCACCTATTCTATCCTTCTACCTGGAGGCACACAATCAGCCAACTCTAGGCCCGGTACTCAATCTGGTGCTCGTATTCTGGAGAAAGAACTGTAACAAGCTCTATTTGCAGGGATGTCTAAGGCAGAAAAGGAAACATTTAAAGTCAAAAATAAGTTAAAAATAAGATATCACCAATCAGCTATTACAGGCACCAATTTTCAAGGTGTTAAGTGCAGAAAGCCATGATAAAATATTAATTCATTGCATTCACTGTCATCAGCAGAGGGCGTAGTTCTCAGGCAAGGTAAGATTCTGATGGGGGAGCATAAAACACTACAGACTCTGGGGATATCCAAGATGAAGGGCACCCTAGAAAGGAGGAAGAGAGGAGGACTCCACACTCCTAGGGAAGGGGAAAGAGTAGCCAGGGAAAGGGCACACGGCAGGGACAGGGTTTAGAAGAAGAACAAGGAAACTTCTTAAGATGGGATTAAATTTTGCAAAACCGTATTTACTAAAACATTATTTGGAAGAAAACCTAGCATTTACAATGACTATGTTATTATAACACAGCTTGAAGAATCCACACTGCTCTACAGATCCTAGAGAACTAAGATGACACAACAAGAGGTGTTTTAAATACACTATAATGGAAATCACTCCCTAAAAATTGACATGAACTTCACACGTAGCTTAAAACTAACTTAAATTGTGTTAAACAGAATTCAGATTATACCTTTTAAAAGGCAGTATAATTTTTTTTATTTCCCCTTTTAATTCTTTTTTTTTTAATATTCAATTAGTCGACATATACTACATCATTAGTTTCTGATGTAGTGCTCAACGATTCATTAGTTGCATATAACACCCAGTGCTCATCACCACATGTGCCCTCCTTAATACCCATCATCCAGTTACCCCATCCCTCCACCCCCTCCCTTCTGTAACTCTCAGTTTGTTTCCCGGAGTCCAGAGTCTCTCATGGTTAGTCTCCCTCTCTGATTTCTTCCTATTCAGTTTTCCCTCCCTTCCCCTATGTTCCTCCATGCTATTCCTTATGTTCCACATATGAGTGAAACCATGCTCATGGATTGGAAGAATAAACACTGTTAAAATGTCTATGCTGGGGCGCCTGGGTGGCACAGCAGTTAAGCATCTGCCTTCGGCTCAGGGCGTGATCCCGGCGTTATGGGATCGAGCCCCATCAGGCTCCTCTGCTATGAGCCTGCTTCTTTCTCTCCCACTCCCCCTGCTTGTGTTCCCTCTCTCGCTGGCTGTCTCTATCTCTGTCAAATAAATAAATAAAATCTTTTTAAAAAAAAAAAAATGTCTATGCTGCCCAGAGCAACCTACATTTTCAATGCAATCCCTATCAAAATACCATCAACATATTTCACAGAGTTGGAACAAACAATCCTAAAATTTGTATGGAACCAGAAAAGACCCCAAGTCGCCAGGGGAATGATGAAAAAAGAAAACCAAAGCTGGGGGCATCACAATACCTGACTTCAAGCTATATTACAAAGTTATGATCATCAACACAGCATGGTACTGACACAAAAACAGACACAAAGATCAATGGAACAGAACAAAGATCCCAGAAATGGACCTTCAACTCTATGGTAAACGAATCTTCGATAAAACAGGAAAGAATATATCCAATGGAAAAAAGACAGTCTCTTCAATAAATGGTGCTGGGAAAATTGGGCAGTCACATGCAGAAGAATGAAACTGGACCGTTCTTTTACACCATACACAAAGATAAACTCAAAATGGCAGTATAATTTTTTTTGAACTAATAGGCAGCCATAGCAAACGTAAAGGCAAAAACCTGGTGACTAACGAAATGCTCTGGAAGTACTTCCATACTACCTACCACAGACCAAGAAACTCAGTTAGCACCAAGACTTCATGGCCAAAGCTTACACCTACTGTGTATCTGCAATTCACCTAGGGTCAAGAAATACACTGTCTAGGTAGAAAAGTTTGACTGTTATTCATTTCTTTTCTGCTTTCTTGAAATGACTCAATTTCTCATTTGCCTATGGTTTTCATCACACTGAGAGAATGATCTGATTCTAAGATGCTGTTAGCACAAAGAGTGAAACTTGACTATATTTACTAGTATTTATAACATTTATTGCCCAATCATACCCTGACAATTCTTCCATACTCAATTTCCTGAAAAAGCACTGTTTCATCACACATAAATTAAATCCTTATTCCCTGGCTGCCAGTGTAGTACTCAATTCAAGCTGATTCCCTGTAAAATGTTCTGGAAAAAAAGCACCTACATCACTTAATCCTACCTGTAGATTCTATAAATATCTTCAGACCGACCCTTCCTTAGTCTGAGAATCCAAGCTCCTGGGTTGGCTTTTAACTGAAAGTAGCCCTAAGGCAAGAAGAAAGGCAAATTTTAGTTCTCTTTGAAACATCAAAATGCTGTTTCTGAGGAACAGTTATTTCCTCTTCTGAAATATCACTCATATTTTAAATAAGACAGCCATAATTTCAGCACAATGGTTTTGAAAAAAAGAAATCTACCCATTAGAAACACTAGCAAAATACAGGCCAGTGAAGCCAAAAAGGGGGCCCTTGAGCTATAAGTGAGTGAAGGATCAATGTGTCATGTGTGAAAAAGCTACAAACCTCCAAAGCCAAGAAAAATGCCGTCACCTCTGAAGCAATACATTTGCAGGGGCCAATTTGATCAGAACAGAATATTCAGAATATTCTAGCATATTTTTAGGCTAACATGTAATTCCAATCTGTAAGTTTAACTTATGGTTTTTATATTGACCAAATTCAGTCAATCATGAATTTTAATCTCACTCATGTTCAGAATGCAAACTGCTTCATCATAAACTACAGTGCCCAAATTAACATGACTCAATGCCACTACCTGATGTACTGATTATTTACCAGATTGGCCATAACAATGGTATCCACAATGACTGGGTTGGCCGAAGTTCCTAATGTAAACTGCAGTCCTCGTGGGGGCTGGCCTGTGGTGATGTCATAGCAGTGACCTTCGAGTAAGAGGTACTCCAGCTCATACTCAGCAGCCACGACACTATCCACCTGCAACAGCAGAATTAAATAACTTGAAAATTACTCAGCAATAAAAAGAAACAAACTCTTGAGACATGCAACAACACAGACTTCAAATGCACTGTACAAAGTGAACAAAGCCAGACATAAAGGGCTGCATACTGTACATATTTCTTAAGAAATTTAAGAAAAGGCAAAACTATAGTGACAGAAAGGGGAGGGGACCGACTGCAAAGGGGCACAAGAGAACTTTCTGGGGTGACAGAAATGCTCTGTATCTTGATTGTACAAGGAAGTTTTGTACAGATGTACAGATGAGAGGAAAAGGCTATCATCTAGGAAGTAGTATTGGGAAAACCATGTAAAACACACTGCCAAAAGAATGCACCAATCTAAAAGCTAAAGAATAAAGAAGATAACAAAGAAACAATGAGAAACAGCATAGAGAAACAGAAGTTCCTCTTGGCCTACAGGATATAGCTGAAAATACTGCTGTTGCTCTAAATGCAAATATCCACAATGTATCTGATGGCTCCATAATGGCAAAAAACCATTCATGTTCTACATGAACAGCTTAAATTATTACTGATTCCTTGCAGAAAATACGATATAATTGCAAGGTGTTGGGGCAGCTAGGCTTTAGTAAATTAAAGGGTTTTATCCCAGGCTGGTTCGCACTTGGCTCTGTAATCCTATCTAATGCTAATAACACACTATTTGGAGCTTAATATGTTACTGCAACACTAAATTCCAAAAGCCTAACAATGGAAACTTAGGGCTAACCTCCACACGCTCACCAAGTCCCAGGCTCTATGTTTTCAGCAGATACAAAGAAAGCTGAGAAAGCCTAGGAAAGAGCAGCAAAAACTTTAAGAACATGGAAGAGAGCTGCTCTGCGTCTGTTTTGTGCCTCCTTACACTGCTCTTTAGTGCTTTCTGTGGCCATCTTACAATCTCCACAGCAAAAGTTGGTTCTTCAAGGGCAAAGACAGCATTTTCTGTTTGTTAACAAACATGGTGGACAGGTTTGAGGTGAGGAATAAGGCAAGTGTGTACACACACTCTCCCCTAACTTAACACCTAAAGGATTCTTCTTTACCCTAATGAAAAGAAGGCTGAGAAGTCCTTTAATAACCATCTTCAAGTTCCTGGTCTCCCAATTCCCAAGAAGAACCAGGAAACAGGCTTCAACTGTAGGAAGAGATATGTAGGAAAGACACAGAGACAGTTGTCTTAGAAAGGAAGGAGGTTCTGAGATGTTGTAAGCTCCTTGTAAGTAAAGACCATATGTTTTAATTTTTTTGTTAATATACTCTGAGCTAGGTACAGAGTGAGGGCTGTGAAGACACATCAGAAAAAACTACACTTGCAAGCTCTCAATCTTTGAAAATGGACTGCGGGACAGGACCACTTACCTTAGATACTCCAAATAGCTATATGAACATAAGGAAATAAAGAACAGAAAAAGAGAAAAATCAACGAAGCCAAAAGCTGATTCTTCGAAAATACCAACAAACTGATAAACTTTTAGTTAGACTGACAAAAGACAGAAGAGCCAACTCACTGACGTCAGCAAGGGAAAAGGAAGTATCATTCCAAAACTAAATTTAAAAGAGTGTAAGAAAATGCTATGACTCACTATAGGCCAATAAATTGTAATCTAGATAAAATGGATAAATTCCTGAGACACAAACTCCAGAAAATGACTTAAGACGAGATAGAAAATCCAAACATATCCATAACAAGAGACTGAATTGGTAATTTAAAAATTTCCCAATTAGGCAAGAAAATTAAATAAAAGACATCCAGTTTGGAAAGAAAGAAATAAAACTACCTCTATTTGCAGATGATGTGATCTTTTATGGGCCTGTATACTAAGACCTATAAAACATTGTTGAAAGAAATTAAAGACCCAAATAAATGGAAAGACATCCCATAGTCATGGGTCAGAACACTTATTAAGATGGCAATGTTCTTCAAATTGATTTAGGGATTTAATGTAATCTCTATCAAAATCCCAGCAGTCTTTTCTACAGATATTAACAAGCTGATTCCAAAATGCAAAGAAGCCAAAATGGCCAAAACTACCTTGAAACGTAAGAATAAAATTGGAAAACTAACTTACCAATTTCAAAACTGACCACAAAGCTACAGTTAAGACAAGTGTGGCCTAAGGATAGACACACAGATCAAGGGAAGAGATCTGACAGTCTAGAATTAAATTCATTCAGGGCTAAGAGATCTTTGACAAAGGTACCAAGACCGTACAGTGGGGAAAGAACAGTTTTTTCAACAAATGGTGCTGTGACAAATGGATATTCACATGCAAATAAATCTGTAACCCTACCTCACACAAAAAGTAACTCAAAATGAATAAAAGACCTAAATGCAAGAGTTTAAAACTTTGAAAGTCCTAAAAGAAAATATAGGAATAAATCTTCATGACCTGGGATTAAACACTGATTTCTCTCAGGTATATTACCAAAAGCACAAGCAATGAAAGAAAAAAAAACAGATTTCATCGAGATTAGAAACACTTGTGCTTTAAAGGACATTATCCAGAAAGTGAAAGACAGCTAACAGAATGAAAGAAATTATTGACCAATCAAATATTTGATAACAGACTTGTATCTAGAATATACAAAGAACTCTTACAATTCCAAAATAAAAAACAGGCAAATTTTTTAATAGGCAAAGGATCTGAACAGACATTTTTCCCCAAAGATGATATACAAATAGTCAATAAACACATGAAAAAATGCTGAACATCATGGGGAGGAACGGAAAAAAGTGCAGTCACCCTGGAAAACAGTTTGGCAATCCCTCAGGTGATTAAACACAGAATTCCTGTATGATTCACCAATTCCAAGAGAAATAAAAGCACATCTATAAAAACTTGGACATGAATGTTCACAGCAGCATTTATAGTAGTCAAAAAGTAGAAACAACCCAAATATCTATCAATGAATGGATAAACAGAATGTGGTATTTCCATACAATAAAATATTTTCTGGCAATAAAAAAGAATTAAATACTAATACATGCTACAACATGGATGAACCTTAAAAATAATCACTGAAGTGAAAGAAGCCAGTCACAAAAATATATGATTCTCTTTAGATCAAATGTCAGAACAGGCAAATCCACAGAGACAGAATATAGATTAGTGTAAGTTGCCAGGGGGTCATGGGGAGTGACTGCTAATGGGTATGGAGTTTCTATCTAGTGGTGATGGCTACACAATTCTGTGAATATACTAAAACTACTTAACTGTATACTTTAAAAGGGTAAACTTTATGGTATGTGAAATAGATCTCAATGAAGCCATTATTTTTTAAAAATACAATTATACATGAACACAGACATCTCAGAGGCCTGTCTAGACTGTGATCCAGTCTGTTCAGTCAGAAACTACAACCACTCCATCTTAAACAGGTTTTACACAAGATTACATTCGTAGAAGTAATGATATTCTTACCTCTTCTAAATAAATATTATCAAGATCATATGGTGTTCTGACAGACTCCACCATCCAACTCTCAGGTGTGTTCAAATTCAGGGTGAACAGAGGAGACTGTGGCATATCCAAAAATTTTGCTATTGGACCCTTAGCAAAGCTATTGTCTGGAGTGAAAGAAATCTCTGGCTCTAAGACATAACGGTAAAAGCTGAAATTTAAAAAAAAATTAAAAAGTGAGTCTTTTTAATACACCCACAGTCCTTAAGTTCACAGGCATCCACACAGGTAACTAGTTGCTTTAAAATAAAACTAGATTTGGAAGCCTCCCAGATTGGGAAAAGTGTTTCCAAAACCATCTCTTGACCTAATTTATGCCTCCTGTGGTTGTTGCAGATGCAAGAGAAGAGCAGGAGGGACAGAACTGAGAGGAGAGGTCACTCTTTCTGGTACTGCTAAGGGTGGCTGTTGTTGGAGTCACAAGATTTCCTGAGCACATGCCTTCCTTCAGTGAGAAAAAGTTATTTTTCTCTTAAACACAAAGTCCTAAATGGTGACGGTTCTCAGGTGAGCCCTGAAAACACTACGCATAGTAGTTTAAACATTTCTCCTATTCAAGGACAATGCAGAAGCTGAGAACTGTTTCAAACACTATTTGAATTCACTTAGAATCTAACTTATAAAACACGACACATTTATATCAGAATTTTCCCACAGACCCAGCAGATGTTACCCTATTACTACTGACTGCTTTTTATTTAACTTTCTTCGTAAATGACCATTCCAAGGTTCAGACAACATACAGCTAAGCCTGCAAGCCTGCCCTCCTTCTCAAGATAACGCAAATGAAGGGCACCTGCGTGGCTCAGTCGTGTTAAGTGTCTGCCTTCCGTCAGGTCATGATCCCAGAGTTGTGGGATCGAGCCCGTATTGGGCTCCCTGCTCCACAGGAAGCCTGCTTCTCCCTCTCACACTCCCCCTACTTGTGTTCCCTCTCTCGCTGCCTCTCTCTCTCTGTCAAATAAATAAATAAAATCTTCAAAAAAAACAAAAAAAGATAATGCAAATGAGCCTCAGTAAGCTTCCTCTGACAAATATACTCCAACTTGAAATAACTGCTCCACTTTTAAGATAAAAAGGGCAGACAAGTTTCTTTCTGTACTACAGCACTTTTTTTTTTTTTTAAGATTTTATTTTTTATTTATTCGACAGAGATAGAGACAGCCAGAGAGAGGGAACACAAGCAGGGGGAGTGGGAGAGGAAGAAGCAGTCTCACAGCAGAAGAGCCTGATGTGGGGCTCGATCCCATAACGCCGGGATCACGCCCTGAGCCGAAGGCAGACGCTTAACCCGCTGTACAGCACTTTTTTTAAACTACCTAGGTAAATTTAATAGCTATATTGATCCAAATGCTCTAAAATTAAAGAACTACATAATTCCGAGGGAGGGAAGGGACAGAGGGGGAGGGAAGGAGGAAGGCAGGCAGGCATGTCCAAGTAACTTGAGTTAATGCCACCTAAATGCTTCCATACCCACACTAAATTCTTAGAACTTCTGATTAGAGCAGAAATTTAGCAAAACTGAGCATTCAGTAAATGACCTTTTCAAACGTGAAGTCCACCTATAAACCCACTTGATCCTTAACATTCAATACCAGCATTCAGATTTAGTACCACGTTTTTGATTGATTTCTTGAACAGCTTATTTTACCTTTTTAAAGGCATGTCAGAAAGTTTAGATTGGCAGTTCATAAACACTCTTAGATTCATGTTGATCAGCTGGGTTAAAACCTAAAAGAGCAAACCAGAGACAAAACATAAAATTTTCCTATAGATAAAGTGATATCTGAGACAAAATATTTACATTTTCTCTTCAGAAACTTATCAGTCCGACACGGAGTTGAAAACACATCTCTTACTTCTCAAGAAAGACAGAAAGATAATAAAAGCCATAAAATCTGCACTGGAAAAATTTCTGGAAGTCCCAACTCTGGCACACAATCTAAATCACACACATATTACTTAGCAAAAACATGGCAAGTGGGCTACTGCAAATCACTGCTCGCCCTTGGGTGGTAAAGCAACTGATGGATAATAGAGAACTGTCTACACAAGGAAAATATTAAAGGTTCATCAGTGCAGTTTATATACAATGATAGGAAAAAAGTGCATATATATGTGCATATATATATATACATACACACACCCACAAAAATCTTAGCTGATCATACATGAATAAAACGTCACCTTAAAAAAGAAATACAACTCAAAAAAAATGTTAAGGAAACTGTCTTTTTGGCAAAGCTCTTAAATTTTCTTAAAATTGTAATATCTTATACAAATCTACAAGACATGCTATAATTTAAAAAATGCTAGTATTAGAAAAAGAAAATAGTAAAGCAAAATTATTTTACCTTTTTAACTCTCATTCATTATAAATCAAAATATGGCATAAATCAATTTAATTAAAACACATCTTGCTATAAATAGGACATTTTTAAAAATTACATGAGGAAACCAACCAAACTTGTACCAACTTTCTAAGATTGTGAGGCTGTTTCCAGAGCCATTACCAATATATGAAGACATTTGCTCTGCCAAGATGCCCTGTAGCATTTTTCAAAGCCCTTTGAAGATAACGAGGGGAACAATGACACTCTCAGAGAGTCACAGGGCCTGTGATCACTTCAGATAAAGAGATGTGAACTGCCTGTTAGGCCATGCCTACCAAGAGCAATGGGGCAAGTCTCTGTGCTTCTCTGGTGACAGGGTCAATGACAGCCACGACATCAAAGTACGTCTCCCCTTCCTTTGGCCTCATTTTAATTGCACTACAGAGATCAAAAAGACAAAACATTAATCTGGTGGAAAATAGGAAACAAGATAACCATTTTTTAAGACCAACATAACCTATCAGCTTTCTCAGCATTTCCAAAAACACTTCAGATCTAGAACAACAAGGCTGGCTACACGGCGGTTAACCATGTAATTATGTTTACCTCAAAGTTTGCAAAACCTGCTAATGACTCAATTTCACTCAAAATGAACAAAAGATGAAAACCAGCTTAAAACTATTTAACCAAAACCTACTAAAAGCTAATGTTTGCTTTTGACAATTACAAACATTAAGCCAACTTTTATTTCTTGGCAAGAAGGGTATGAGAAGAGAAGAAATAAATGGATTTTTAAAAATAATACAAAGAACATTACAGAAAACATATGAGAGAAAAAGGAAATAATCATAAAATCTCGCCATCCCAACTCAACCATGCTGTGGCATTTCTCTCTGTAGACCTTCTCAAATGCCTCTATAAAGAGTAGATATACAAAGAATATTATCAATTTTGTAACAATTTCCTTCCTTCCCCTACCACTTTTTCATAACGATTTTTCCATATTGTTACACGTCAAATATCCTGAATAAAAAATAATCTTCTATTTACCAAGTGAATCTGCCATGTTTACTTAAGCTATTCCTTAGTGTTGGGCATTTAGATGGCTTGCAGCCCATAAGTAACTTCATACATACAGTTTTCTTCATACTTGGAAATTTCTTTAGTAGACAAAGTCCTAGACACGAGATTACAGAGTCACAGGATACAAACATCTTTGTGGATAATATGTACTGTCAATCACATTTCCAAAAGAACCGAGTCAATTTACGAGGACATTAAGTTATACATATTTTGTCTTCTTACTAAGTGAAAAACAGCAGCTGTTTAGGTTTTGGGTTGTACCTCTAGGATTTCTGAGGAGAATGTACATTTTCCCATCTGCAGTTTCCAGCTGCACAGCCTCCCTCCGAAGTCATACTGACTCAGATGACTTAAGAGGAGCAGGAGCCTCTGATATATTTTGAAAAGGAATAAACTTGAAAGGATTTTAAAATACATCCAATTTTCCAAAACTTAATTGGTCAAATCAATGCCTATCTTTGTCTGCTCTGAACAGTGTGTTAATGTAGTTCTGGTGCTAGCCACTCTTGTTCTGTGCAAGAACATTTATCCAGTGGGAGGAAAACAAAAGTACAAAATAAAATGTAACTAACAAAACTGGGTAACCGTAGTTTAAATGGTGATGAAGATTATTTCAAAACTGCTTTGGAAATAACCATCAAAATAGCTTTGTGCCTGTTATCAAAGCAGATGTTTTCAATTTTTGATAAAATTAACAATTCCAGCTGTCAATAATTATTCCAAAATAACATTTTTTTTTTAACTCTAATACAGCTGTTTTCAAAGTGTGGCTCCAGACCAGCTTCATCTGGAAATTTGTTAGAAACAAACTGTCAGCCACAACCCAGACTTCCTGAATCAGAAACTCGGGGGGTGGGTCAGGCAATCCGCCCTCTAACAAACTCTCTAGGTAAAAGCCAAAGTAGGAGAGCCACTGCCCTCAGATAACCTGGATTTCTGTGCTTCTCTAGAATTCCAGAAGGAAAAAGCTCCCTAGAGAATAGCATTATGTAAATTCTCACAAAGGGAAGAAGAACAGAAGTTCCGAAGAAGAGTCCTGCGGAGTATAGTATCTGAGGCACGCCCAGGCCAAAACCTGTGAACCTGGCAGGTCTGGGTAGAGTTCTGTGTGACATGTTAATGTTCTGACCCAGTGTTCTAAGTGATCTGCAACAGGCATAACCAGAAACTGACCCTGTGTGGCCTTTTGACCACCGCATATCTCCCTAACAAAAAAGATTAAGAAAAGCCAAGATTAGAGGGACAGTGGTATGGAAATGGAGAACAGTATAAACTAACAATATCATGTTGAAATATACTTGCTATATCAGAGAAAAGACCAGAGTAAGGCCAAAAGTGACAGACACCGAAACAAGATTTGGGGGTCATATACATCTTCACATAGTGAGTAGAGCAAACATCAAAGAATACAGTGCTTCTCCAATCTTAAGGTACACTAAAGTGACCTGGGAGGATCCTGTTACAATGTAGATACTGACTCAGGAGGTCTGGTCTGGGGCCATATATTTGCATTTCTGACAAGCTCCCAGGCTACGCCTGCTGCTGTTCTGTGAGCCACACTTTTAGGGCAAGGATATACATAAGCAATAATTCAGACCTTTTTATTTCTCACATAAATAAGAAACTTCTGATTTAAATATAACAAACACTCATTTAACTAACATAACCCCAGTAAGAAGAATTTCTCTAATTATAATTTGTCTCATAATAGAATTTATAATTAGAGCATTTTAATTATATAAGACTCATGGAGAAAACGATGTTCTAAAAAGGGAAGAGATTCTTGCTCGGGACTCACTATCTTGGCCATGAAAGGCAAACAGGATAGCAAGCCAATGAGGAAATATGTTTCTTGTGGTAATAACTAGATGGGTTACTTCCTGAAAGAATACAGGGATGAGAAGATGGGTGCTAACGGGCAAAATCCAACTAGGATTAGCAAGGAGCCATAGAAGTCTTCACCCACTGGCGATGTAAGAAGTTAGGACACATAGCCAGTGAGAAACGAGAAGGCCTCCATTCCAGCTTGGATCATCAAACAGTCTGGTCAAATTTGATCCCCATAAGAACTTGCTGTAAGAAAGCACGGATCAACAAAACCAAAGTACAATCTACCCCAGACTAATTAAATCAGAATCATAAAGGAGTAGGATGCAGGCTTCAATATCTAAAGCCTCTAAGGCACAATCAAGATATATAACCTTGCCTGGCTACATACATCAACTGTAGGGGTTCTTCCTAAAGACAACTTAATCTTAAGTCTAATTGTGAGTAAACGACCCGGACTATGGGACATTCTACAAGATAACTGGCCTGGACTCTTAAAAAAGTCAGTGTCATAAAAGACAAAACAAACAAACAGAAAACAAACAAACAAAAAAAAACCCAAAGAATAAAAAACAAAAAAACGCAGGGAACTGTTCTGGATTTAAGGAGACTAAAAGACACACAACAAAGAACTGCAACGTGTGATCTGGACCAAATTAAAGAACATAACAGTTTTCAAAGGTCACTACTGGGGCCTTGGAGAAACGTGAATATGGACTGTGTACTCCTTAATGTCACTGTAAAATCTCTGAGGTGTGCCAACAGTGGAGACACTCCTAGCGATCAGGAGATACAAGCTGAGGGATTCAGGCATGATGTGTAATGATGTCTGCAATGGACCTTCAAATGGTACAGAAAAAATGTGAGTATATAGAAGTTTGTACAAAAACATAAATACACATTGTATGTACTATACATACACACATATGCAGAAACCCACACCCAGATGACAGATAAATGAGGCATAATGTTACCAACTGGTGAACACAGGTTAAAGATATTTGGGTGTTCACTGTAATAGCCTTTCAACTATTCTTTAGCTTTGAAACTTTTCAAATAAAAAACTCAAAACCAAAAGGCAAGGGCTTTTTCATAATGCTAAACTTATTTTTATTTATTGAAAACAAAACATTTTCAATAAAAGATGAACAATACAAGTGCCCTAACAACCTGTTTATTTTTGAGTATCAGAAAACTACAACTGTTTCATTAAATGCTTTCTGTTTTCTGAAAGGGTACAGTCAGAACTATTTCAGGTATATTTAAAAGTAAATGTCAACTTTTATGCAACTGAGATCTGTATATGAATTTGACGTATGAAAATGAGTATATATGAAACCTGCACACTGGACAAATCTTCCATCCTAATAAGAATTTACGTACACACTGCATATGAAAAAACAAAGGAGATGAGGTAAACGCAGCCTTAAGATTTTATTCAAGAATATGCATAAATTCAATATTAATTCTGTACCTATGGCTGTCTTCAAAAAACTGGTACTCGATTCTTGCATCTCCTTTTGGTTGAGCTGACAGGAGAGCATCCACCTTCATTACCAAGTCACTTGCCCTGAAAGACACAGTTGGTGAAAATTTAGCATCTCTTTAACTGAAGGTTTTTCCAATCATTGCTGAACATAATATAATCAGCCTAAGTACTGAATGCCAACAAGATGGTCTGAAGAACATATGAACTTTACACCAATAAGCAAGAGAAAAACTGGCAATTATAAGACTCCATAAAGAGAGGGAGTGGTCCAAAGGCACACCACACCAAGCCTATGCCCATGATATGATGGCTTCAAGTCATAGGAACACCTCCTGATTTGCATTAGGAAGTGTTTCCTAGGCCAGAACAAAGGGCATAACTAAAAAAAAGCCACTGAAGAAAGAGGAAACCTCTTTATCTGTAGCCTCATTATTGGTTGAGATGAAAATCAATACATCACTAAGGCTCTTAAACTCTGCAGCATGAAGATATATGAGGATATATGAAAGAGATGAAGAAAAAAACCAGAACCACCTTTAAATTTTATAGCCTCCAACTTACTCACAAAAGAACACTATCAAAAGAATGAAAATGCAACCTATGGAAAGGAAGAAAATATTTGCGTATCATCTATCTATAAGAGATCGATACCCAAAGTATTTACATGGAACTCCTATAACTCAATAATTAAAAAACAATTAAAAATGTGAAGTTGGGGGGGTGCCTGGGTGGCACAGCGGTTAAGCGTCTGCCTTCAACTCAGGGCGTGATCCTGGCATTATGGGATCGAGCCCCACATCAGGTTCCTCCGCTATGAGCCTGCTTCTTCCTCTCCCACTCCCCCTGCTTGTGTTCCCTCTCTCACTGGCTGTCTCTATCTCTGTCAAATAAATAAATAAAATCTTTAAAAAAAAAAATGTGAAGTTGGGGTGCCTGGGTGGCTCAGCTGTTAAGCGTCTGCCTTTGGCTCAGGTTGTGATCCCAGGGTCCTGAGATCAAGCCCCGCATCAGGGTCCTGAGATCAAGCCCCGCATTGGGCTCCCTGTTTGGCGGGGAGCCTGCTTCTCCCTCTCCCTCTGCCTGCTGCTCCCCCTGCTTGTGCTCACTCTCTGTTAAATAAATAAATAAAATCTTTAAAAAAAAAAAATGTGAAAAGTAGGGGCACCTGGCTGGTTCAGTCAGTGGAGCATGAGACTCTTAATCTTGGGGTTGTGAGTTCCGGCCCCACTGTGGGTAAAGTGATTACTTAAAAAAACAAATGTGCAAAGTACTGGAAAGATATTTTCCCAAAGATATACAGATGACTAATAAGCATGTAAAAAGCTGTCAACATCACTAATCATTAGGGAAGTGCAAATCAAACCACAAAGAAATACCACTTCACACCCATTAGAGTGGGTTATTACAAAACAAAACAAACAAACAGAAACACCAAGAAAATAACAAGTACTGATAAAGATGTGGAGAAATTGGAACCTTTATGCATTACAGATGGGAAACACAATGGTATGATCTCTGTGGAAAACCATATGATGGTTCCTCAAAAAATTAAACATAAAAATACACCTTCCAACTACATTCATTTGATATTTAATATAGAAACCATGTGTATATGACCTATGGGCTCTAGTTATACAGCAGGTACATGGACCAGTTAAATAATTTCATTTTCTTCCACTGGGAAATAACTCATTAAAATACATTAGCTATAGGTGGCTCAGTTGGTTAAGCATCTGCCTTCGGCTCAGGTTGTGATCCAAGGTCCCGGGATCGAGTCCCATATCGGCCTCCTTGTTCAGCAGGGAGTCTGCTTCTCCCTCTCCCTCTGCCCCTCCCCCTGCTTGTCCGTTCACTTGCTCTATCAAATAAATACATAAAATAGTGAAGAATAAAATACATTAGCTAATAACAACACCAAAAGAATTAAAATAAAAATTAAAAACCAACAGTAACCAAAATCCTAACCTTTGAAGGCTGCAAGAGAAACAACTCATTATTCTATACTAGTAAATAAAGGGAAAAAAGCATTTAACCTGACTTTCCTTTCTGAAACAAAATGAAACAGATAAGGGAAAGTATCTCTTTACAAAAGTATCCCAAGATAATAAAAAACAAAAACAAAAACTCACCCCCCTACTTTTGCATATGTTTGAAATTTTCCACATCGAAAAAAACAAAATGGAAAAACCTAAATCAGGTCTTTAAATAAATTAACTTGTTTCAACAGAAGCATAAACAAACACCTAAACTGAAAAGCATTATTATATGTTCAAACTGGAAATAAAACACCATGAAATAGGTAGCATGAGAGAAGTTCAACTAACACAGTCCCTATGACATGCACTGATTAATTTCTTCCAAGGCAAAACTTACACGTCTTCTTCTACCCGAAGCTGTTGAATATGGGATTTGATTTTCTGTCCTGAAGTTTTTAAGATGATATTTTCTAGGAGGTGGAAATCATCTTGATTAAAGAGTTCACTGTCCTCCAGTGGCCCAATGATCTGTGAAGAAGGGCAGAGTGGTCGGTTTTGGAAAGAAGCCCTTTGAAGTCCTCAGGCTATCTTATAAACCTAATCACTTTAAAGACCCAAGACATGTATACATCTCATAACATCAATGAAAAAGGTGAAAATAAAACCCAAATCAACTCAACCAGTTTTTTATTTACTTATCAATTCCTCAACTAAAGAGGATAGACTTGTACACTTCACAGTATTTTCATAGTAAGCAACTCTGAAGTAAAACAAAACAGCAACATCGTTTCATCAATTCTAGCTGAATATTAAAAACAGAGCCAAACCAGAGATGCAGTGTAGTGAATGACAGACAGCAGAGATTTCATCCTCAGTGCTAAGAGTTGAAAGTTTGGTATATCCCCCCCCAGTCTCACATCCCTGGCTGCAGATATGCATGAAATAGTCTAAGCCTACACCAATGAAGCTGACCAGAGACTACACAACTATGAACACAGGGGATGAATACTTCATGTATCAAAGCCTTATCAACTTAATCTGAGAAACTACACCCTCACTGCCACTGTACATGTGGCAGGACATAATTACACAGCAGGAAGGTTTTACACAAGGATGCTTGTGTCAAAAGCAAACCTCCTTTGAAATAAGGATGCAGAAATTATCATCAGCTCTGCATAAGCCCCAATCCCCTTTGACTCTGAAGAGTTTACTAGCTTTGGAAGAGAACACTGCCAACACTGTTCACTGATCTAATTTGAGCTCAAGTTTGTCTCAGGACAAAATCCTCACCCTTCCATTGCTGATCACTGCCCTCTGTCCCTTCTTCAGCTTCAGAACATCCCTGCAGTACATGGCATGAGACAAAATGAAATCCATTTTGGAAGACTCAAAGACCTCTTTAAAAAGACTGAAATCCATGCCCTAGGAAAGTAATTGTTATTAAGGAAAAGTAATTGTTATTAAGCAAGCCATAAAAATGAATAATCATAATGAATAAATCATAAAATACTCTTTTAATGGAAAGTCAGAACTAATTTTAAGAATTAACATTATGATGTCTCAATTCTCCACTCCTCCTATTTTCTCCCACCCTCCCACTTATCAAGTAATGCTTATTTCCTGCTCCTATTCTTTTATGTGATTGCTCAACTGGCAAATTATTCTTCATTATATCTTTATTCTGCATTTTAAAATCTTGCTAATTTCAAGAGCCTTTTTTCTAACTGAAACATCAAGTATACTCATCATTTTATAAGAATTTTAAATCTATTAAATAGTCCAAAAGATAGTAACTTATATAATGAATACAGGTGAGCTTATATCAGAACACATCAAGAACACATAAGCCTCTAACTCATAAGAAAATTCAATCAGTTTTTTGCTCTATAAATAAAAAAAATATTGCCTGTCTTTTAAAAACTATACAAAACAAATGGCTTTGTGCTTACAACATAAACTTATATGAGTCATATCTTAAAACTTTATTTGAAGGGGCGCCTGGGTGGCACAGCGGTTAAGCGTCTGCCTTCGGCTCAGGGTGTGATCCCGGCGTTATGGGATCGAGCCCCACATCAGGCTCCTCCACTATGAGCCTGCTTCTTCCTCTCCCACTCCCCCTGCTTGTGTTCCCTCTCTCGCTGGCTGTCTCTATCTCTAATAAATAAATAAAATCTTTATAAAAAAAAAAAAACAAAAACTTTATTTGAAGGTAATAAAAGTGGTAAGGGGAATGTGGCAGAATTGTTATTTCTTGGCAAGATTCTTCCAAACGAAGAAAATCCTCTGAAACTCAGTACTAAAATCACAAATCCCAATCATGAACAAGACACATCAGACCATGGGAATGAACTTCTGTGGAAAGTCACAGAACAAGGCAGCCCCATGCAACACACAGAGACTTACCCCGACAGAGAACCCCCCAATGTCGGCTCCTGCAGCCAGGGCCTCTGCAGTCTCCTCCTTGGCCATTTTTGTGATGAAATTCTTAGCAGAGTTGGAGGTCTGTGTTTGAAGAGCTGCCCAGATTGCTCTGGAGATCTGAGTGTTCTCATAACTTATATCTTCACTAGGATTATTGATCATGCTTATTCTAACATTGTTACTGGATTTCTATTTACAAAATGGGAAATAAGAGTTATATGGTAGATGTTTTGAACTTAAAAAGTGGCATTAACATCGTCATATTCCATTAAGTAGCAAATACAACCTCTCTTCAAAGTCTTCAGTTCTCTTCTGTATACAGAATAAAATTAAAATGCTATAGCCAGGCTTTCAAACCCCTACATGAACTGGTCCCCAGTCTACCTTTCCAAATTCATTTCTTACCATCTCTGTATATATAGCTCCATTACAGATCATCAGAGTCCTGTATTCCCCAACACCTTTTTTTTATTATTTTAACACACTCCATGCTTCAAGTTGGCATGCAAATCCCAAGTCCATTCCATCTTTTCTCCCCTCGGTCCCAACCAATCTTCAGGCTTCTATTCAAATACTTCTTTGTTCACATGGGCTTTCCAGAATCCTTGCAAAAAATTAATCTCTGCCTGGGACGCCTGGGTGGCTCAGTCAGTTAAGCATCTGCTTTGGCTCAGGTCATGATCCTAGGGTCCAAGATTGAGACCCACATCCGGCTGAAAGCAGGGAGCCTGCCTCTCTCTCTCTGACTGTTGCTCCCCCTGCTTGTACGCTCTCTCTCTCTCACAAATAAAGTCTTTTAAAAAAATTAATCTCCCCCTGAGTAAAAACGTAAGAATCTATGTTGCATAAGTTATCTGGGACCCATAAAACCTTGTGTCATGAACATAAGCAACAAAAATTCATACTAACGTGTATCTAAAGACTCATACAAAAATTGTGATAGCTGCATTCTTCAGAATAGCCCCTAACTAGAAAAAAACGCCACTGTCCATCAAAAAGATTCAACAAAGCTTTATAACTTTGTGGTATAGCCATACAATACAATACAGCACAATGAAAAAGAACTAACTACTGCTACTTGTAATATCGTGGATAAATCTCAAAAGTGTTGAGTAAAGAAAGCAAACATAAACAAATATGGGGAGGGGGATGATGGAGACACAAGCAGGAGAGGGCATTCCGGAATCTGACAATTCTGTTTCTTGACCTGGATGGTAGTCACCTGGGTGTTCCCTTTGTGCCACTATGTATCCAATGATTTATACACTTCTTTTGATTCTATATTTTACTTCAATTAAAATATTTTTTTAAAAATTTTAATTTCTCAGGGCACTATCCAAGTGCCATCGGTTAAACGTCTGACTCTTGGTTTCCGTGAAGGCCATAATCTCAGGGTTGTGAAATCAAGTGGAGGGCTCCACTCTCAGCATGGAGTCTGCTTGAGATTCTCTCAACCTCTCCCCCTTCCCCTCCCGCTGTGCTCTCCCTCTAAAGTAATTTAAGAAAAAAAATTTTCAATTCTCCCTTCTTGCTCTCCCACTCTACAACCACTTGAGCATTTATAAATTTGAGTTAGAATCTTACGTATGTATCTACTGTCCTTCATTCTGATTTAACTTTGAAACGGCCACACCATCAGGTCTACTCCCCCAGACAATAAAGGCACTTAGCATGTTAGTGAAGTTGAAATCACCTTGATATTTTAGTACTTCAGTAATCTTCCTTGGGACCCAGGGTGGCAAGGGGACATGGGAAGGGTGTGAAATTTGGATGAAGAGTCAATCTGAAACTGCTCAGGAAAAGGAACTGTAACAGCTCATTCTCTGACAATGACACTCTCTAGAGGAGTCCACTTCTTCCCAACCATTCACAACTGCCATTCGCTCAAGTTCTACGACTTATGTGCTATGTGTATTTCAGACCATCTACATGTGCATCTCTCTGTGTGCCTACATCTGCTTCTATTATATGAACACCAAGGTGTCTGCACAGTATTTCCCCATTTAGACCTCCATTAGTGAAAAGGACCTGCCTCCCCCCATGCAATATACAGCATGATCTTTGCAGCATCTCTGCAGCAAGAACATGAAGAGTCACGCAATAAAAACTTGTCTATGATAAGGATCTCATTATTTTTTTTTTTTCTCTAGAAGAATCTATACCCTTCAGTGAAGTCAGAACACTGCAGTCTCCTCTCTTTTCTCACTATTGGGCAGACCTTCAAATAAACAATGCTCCTTTCCGTCAAGCATGAATAAAGCAGGACTCCCACTTCACACCCAGAACAGTAACATCAGCACACACCATGGAGGTGTAGATACTTGCCTGATGTTTAATAGCATCATACAGTAACTGTCTTCCAGAAGGGCTATCAAAATCCCCAACAATCCAAAAAGTCACAGGCCTAATGAAAGAATCATCTGTAGAAAAACAAAAACAACACACTGAGTCGCAGGGAAAAAAGCACATTCTATATTTCAATGTTGTTATTAAGCCAAATAATTTCTGAAAACCATGCAAAAAATAAGAAAATGACAAGTTTAATAAAGATGCAAAGCAAAAGTAGCGAAACCTCTACACTAGAATGAAAGCAGGGTAAACTTCCCTGTGGCTTAATTACAAACTAGGAACATGCATTTATTAATTCTATTATGGTTTAGGCAACTGTTAGCATATACAATGGAAAAAAGCCTTTGAACATGTGGGTAACATATCAGTCTTTAATCATATTAATTTGTAACTTTCTGAAACAGAATTCTTTGCAAACGTTTATACAATTTATATAAATTTTATCTGCATGTGATAAATTATCTACTGTTACCCACAGGTTCCAGAAATGTCACAATAAAGTGTCAATAAATTCTGAATCATAAGATTGCCTGAAACCACATAAGATAATTAAGAAAAGAAACTGAACATTCTGAAGTTTACAGTTACCATAGATTTCCTTGGAGGACATTCCTAGACAAAGGTAAAGGAAAAAGAGTAGAAGAAAATGTCATTGCTATAACTGATGCCTACCATAAGAGTCAAAATTTTAAATAAACCTAATATGATCAATCTTCTCTCTGCTCTGCAGTCCCCTTAGGGGTATAGCACTGTTCCAGGGCCCCTCGGAACCAATTCCTTGAGGAACCAAATGGAGCGATAGCTTTTATTTACATAGATCTGGGAAGGCAGAAATTCTCCCTAGGACAAGACTACAGCGTGGATAAAAATAGCTGCCTTAAATGACAGTAAGTGCTCTGAAAGGATAATAAGCATGACCAGAGGGGGAAAGCATCTGTCTGCCATTAAAATGACATAATCTCACATAATATTAGCCTAAATAACTGACTCCATATTAAAAATCAGTTTTAAAATGTGCACAAGGATTCCTACAACCAAGTTTATCTTACAACCCCTAAAAAAATTAACTCAGTGTTGTCCCTGAAGAGGCAAGTCAAACAAATTTTCAATTCATTAACCCATGTTTACATCATGTTTTCACATTTTGATTCATGAAAAAATTTTTCATTTCACCTTAATAACTAATATAAATTTATAAGAACAACATATGAATTTTCAAAAACTCCACCTCATAAAGAATTGAATTTTAAAGGTATTTTCTGGATTCAAATCATTATAAGAAATAATTAATAAATGATGAAATCTCTTTCTAGAAGACACTGAAGATTGAATTATTTCTACAAATACTAAAAAAAGAAAAAAAAAGTTGAATCCAAGATAAGCCTAAAATGGATTACCTTTCTTGGTCAGATAGTTCATACTATTGGCAATAGCTGCAGTCTTGCCTTGGGAATCCAAACCAGTAAATCTAGCATAGTCATCCACAAAAAAGTTATCTGGAAGAAAAAATTGATATAGATTTATAATTAACATGCCTAAATTCAATCTAACGTTAATATTCAACTGATAATCTGATTTGTCCATAATATGAGATTTATAAAAATGCATGAGTGAAATCTATTGTTTCATGTTTATTGAACAATTAGTGTCTTCAAGCAATGCTCTTATCATTCATTTCCCCTTGAGTTACTTTTGCTAAAATCCCAGTTTCATCAAGTCATTCCTTTGATCTAAACTACCCAGTAATTTCTTCCCACCTACAATATGGTCTTCATCCTGTATCAGAAACCCTCTAAGGATCTCCCCAGTCTTATGCCTTATTCACTCCAACACAAATGCCCCTCTTCTATCACCATCCTCCACACATAGATGGATTACCCACCCCTCCCTCTATGTCTGTCCACCCACTCACCCACTTATCCTTTCACTCAACAGACCATACCAAGAACTTACTATCCTTTCAGTCAATATTCCAGTAAAAGGAGAGAAATGTTAAATAAGACAGACACAGCTCATGACATCATGTAGGGGAGGGGAGAAAGCACCAAAAGTCTTAAAGCCTTAAAACACAGTATCCTTCTAAGAAGGTCCCAGGACAGTGAAGGCCAAGAGCAGTGTAGGTAACAATGGAACTATGACTCCTTGGTGAGAAGGATGCCAACTGCTCCTCCACAGACAGCTCCAAAATGTTCACCAGGCAAACTGCATTTCTGCCACTGTGAACTAGCATTATTTCACAGCTGATCACTTCAACATTCAGTAGAGAAAGATATCCAGAAACACAGAACTATTGTTGTGCTCCTTATTCATGAATACTCCAAAGAGAACTCTTTACAGTTTAATTTTAAATGATGGAAACAACAAAAACTTAGGACAAAAACTCCTAATACTGCTTGACTTGCTCTATTAAAACTTCTGGTAAAAAGCTAAAACCTAACTATGAAGAAAGTTTATGTCACTTTCTGACTACTTCCTTTTTCAAACATAAGCAGAGATGTACATCTTCCTCTGTCTGAAAGAAAGGGAATTCAGTTTCAAGTAGATTAGAAACAGGTGCCATAAAGTAACAACTACACCTAGAGCTCTGTGTGCATCACATCCCACCACAACAGCAAATGCCCTTGGCCTGTATTTCTCTGTTACACCATCTTTTCTCGCCCAGTGAGACTTCTGCAAGTGACCACAGCTCCGCCTTATTTCCAGCTGGTTGCTAAAATGGCCTTCAGAGCCACAAGGAAAGACATAAGGAACAAACTGCACCTGGGCTTCACAGAGCTACCCCTGAAAAGGTATTCTTGTGAAACAACATAAACATCCACCACCTGAGGATTCAGTAAGCCAACTGTGGACTATCCATACAAGAAAATATTAATCAGCCATAAAAAGGCAAAAAAGTACTGGGACATGTTACAACATGGATAAAACTTTAAAAACATTATGCTAAGTGAAAGATGCTAGTCACAGAAAACTCCTAATTATGCGAAATACCCAGTAGAAAACTTCCTTCGAAACAGAAAATAGATCAGCAGGTGTGGAGAGGTAGGGAAAGGGAAAATGGAGAGTAGATACCAACGGGTACATGGTTTCTTTTAGGGGGGGACGATATATGTTCTACAATTAAACAGTGATGATTAGACAACTTTGAGAATACACTAAAAATTGTGCACTTTAAAATGTATAAGATTTCAAAAGACTGAGTTTTATGGCATGTACACTTTATCTCAGTGAAGGTTTATTTTTTAGATAGGCATTCTTAGCCTCTCAGAGTAAAACCACCTGAGGTGTTTGTCCACATCACTGCTACCTGATTCCAGAACAAGGATGAAGAAAAGACAGCTGTTTAACAGCTTTATGACTGTAAGAAAGTCAACAATACAGATGTAGTCTCATCACCAAAGGCTTAAACAGCTAGCGTTTAAAAGACAATGGAGGGATGCCTGGGTGGCTCAGTCAGTTAAGCATCCTACTCTTTTTTTTTTTTAAGAGTTTCAACATTTTATTTATTTTTTTTAAAGATTTTATTTATTTATTTGACAGAGATAGAAACAGCCAGCGAGAGAGGGAACACAAGCAGGGGGAGCGGGAGAGGAAGAAGCAGGCTCATAGCGGAGGAGCCTGTTATGGGGCTTGATCCCATAATGCCAGGATCACGCCCTGAGCCGAAGGCAGACGCTTAACCGCTGTGCCACCCAGGTGCCCCAAGCACCCTACTCTTGATTTCGGCTCAAGTCACGATTTCAGGGTTGTGAGAAGTTCTGCACTGTGTGCGGAGCTTGCTTAAGATTCTCTCTCTCCCACCCACCCCGCCTCCCTCTCTAAAAAAAAAAAAAAAAAAAAAAAAGACCATGGATATTTTTCAAAGTTGACAAGGATTTATACAGGAAGAATTTCTCTCTTTTTGGAGAAAACTCTTGTGAATTTAGAGGCTCATGTTATGAACTAAAAGTGAAATGAATTAAAACATAAACTTGTGTCACAATCTTGGGTTATCTTCTAAACACTGCAATCCGAAAGATGCAAAGATTCTGAAACACAAATGAAAAAACGCCCAAAGTTGTTCCTGAAATGTTCCTTACTGGTTGCTGTTAAATCCAGGTATTCTCGCTCAGATGTCAAAATCCTAGAATTGATTCGTGGTACAACATTTGGCTGATTCATGATATACTCTACCACATCCTGATCATGGGACAGTTCACCCTGAAAGAAAAAAATTTAACAGGGTGGGAACAGGATGAGAGTTAAACGAATTAGAACAATAATTTATTAGGAACTAAAAAGTCATTAACTTTACAATCAATATTTTCTTATGTATTGATAACACTTAAAAACATAAGCTTAAACATTATAGGTCCCTATCATTGCCAAGCACAGCTTGACATTTATGTATGTATATTATCTTTAACTCTTTCAACAACACAAAGTAGCTGTTATTGACATCTATTTTAAAGATGGAAGCTGAGGTACAGAAAGGTTATGTAACTTACTCAAAGTTACAGAGCTAAGGAGATTCGAGTATGAAATGCAAAGCCAAGTTTATGTGGTCTCTCCACACACTGCTGTGCTTCCCCAGAAATAAGGAAGCTCTACAAATTAGGTAAGAGTTACCATAACCAAAAATCCATCCTGAGAGCTGCTCATAGTTAGTCTCTCTCTAAAGGAAAAAGCCAAATGCCTTCTCTTAAGCACTTAATGTATTTTACAATAAAAATCACTCCAAGGGGCATCTGGGTGGCACAGATGGTTGAGCACCTGACTCTTGGTTTTGGCTCAGATCATGATTTCAGGATGGTGAGATCAAGCCCCAGGTCAGGCTCCATGCTCAGCATGGAGTCTGCTTAAGACTCTCTCTCCCTCTGCCCCTCTCCATTCCTGCACACTCTCTCTTTCAAATAAATAAAACTTAAAAAACAAAAATCACCCCAAGCTTTTTTTTTCAATCTCAGGCATCAAAGTACTGCTACATTTCCAGAGTCACAATTTTATTTCAGGGAGGAGAAATCATTTCTCATTTTTTCTTCCCTTTCATACCTCTTTTTTTTATAATAATTTTTTATTATGTTATGTTAGTCACCAAACAGTACATCCTTAGTTTTTGATGTAGTGTTCCATGATTCATTATTTGCGTATAACACCCGGTGCTCCACGTAACACGTGCCCTCCTTAATACCCATCACTGGCCTATCCCAATCCCCTACCCCCCTTCCCTCTGAAGCCCTCAGTTTGTTTCCCAGAGTCCACACTCTCATGGTTCATTCCCCCTTCTGCTTACCCCCCCTTCATTCTTCCCTTCCTTCTCCTACCGATCTTCCTGCTATTTCTTATGTTCCATAAATGAGTGAAACCATATGATAATTGTCTTTCTCTGCTTCACTTATTTCACTTAGCATAATTTCCTCCAGTCTTGTCCATGTTGCTACAAATGTTGGGTAATCGTTCTTTCTGATGGCTGAGTAATATTCGATTGTATATATGGACCACATATATATCTAAGAAGATATATAGAAATATTTGTAGTAGTTCACGAAGGTGATGTCAAAGCCAAATGTATATGGCTATGGAAATTTGCAAGTTCTTCACACTCAAAATATTTCATATAAAACCATATTTTAAAGCAATTTTCCAGGGAGATACAGATGTAAATCAAATATACACAGTAAAGTCTAAGAAACTCGAATTAGCCATCTTCTGTGGCTACTTATCCCAAGAGATAGAGAACTCATATGCAAATTCTCAAACTATAAATTAATAATGAGCATATGAATCAACCATACAATTCAAAAGACTACAAAGTTCCTAGATGACTTAGTATAGATGTACACCCACATATATAACTTTGGTCTCTATGATAAATCTGAACGGATTCCACCTAGGAGCCTAACTAGCTCAGGGAGGGTAATTTGGCAACACCTATCAAAATTTTAAATGTACATACCTTTTAATGCAGCCCATCTACACACACACACACACACACACACACACACACAATAGTTGTTCTCAAAAGAGAAGATGAGTGACAAGGGAACAAGAGTGAATGGGTGCAAGTTTCTCTACATTTATACCTCTATACACATTTGAATTTCACACCATCTGCATATCAAACCTTTTTACAGTGACTCCAGTTCAAAGTTTTAAATGTACATTACCCTTTGACAAAACAATTCCAATAACTGGTATTTCTCAAAAAAAAAAATAATAATAAGGTACAAAGATAAACATGTGAGAATATTCTTTACAGCACTATTAATAACAGTGAAATTCTACAAGCAATGTCTAAACATTAAGGGATAAAATAAATGATTGTTCATTCTTAAAAAGAAAAAACTATGCAGCAATCTAAAAGCACTGACAAGGAGTTATATGTTCAGAAACACAAAGCAAAGATACATTCAATTAGAAAGATAAGCTAACAAATACATATGTAAGTATATACTTCTGTACACATGGGGGCACAAAGAGCTTATTTCTCTAAGGATTCTGATGAAGAGAAGAACTCTCATTTTTACTTTAGACACTTTAATATTCTCCCAATTTAGTGTTTTTTAAATATGTATAGGAGCACATATGACTTTTGTCATACTATTTCAAATAAAACTTTCTTTAGCTAAACGAAACCAAACTTCTCACTGGCAATATAAGTAGAAACAGAGGAAAACTAGCATTCAAAGGGAGTGTATTTAAAATGATCATTTTAAACAACAGATATCTGAAAAACAGAGAAACTCTTCAGAATTTTTACACCTAACAGTGTTGAAAAAGAAATGCTTTAAATGGATGCTGGAAAATGAAAATGTTTGAATTATCTTTTATCTTTTCATTAATATCACTTGAACAAGGAAAATAATCATCATTTCTTCTAAACTATTCTTAACTTTGGAAAATAAACCACACTCATTCAAATAAAAATTATATTTTCACATTTATTCCAGTAGCTGCATGAAGAACAAATTCCTTAACAAAACTACCTTATTCATGTGGGAGCATGCAATAGAATTTAGCCAACACTTTTTCTGTTTTTGGGTTTTGTTTCTTGGGGGTTTTTTTTTGGGGGGGTTGCTTTTTTTGTATAAACGCTTTAACAATCAGCCTGATAAGTAGCTTTTAAAAATATTTTTTTTGGTCTTTTCAACAAATGATGCTGGGAAAACTGAATATCCGCATGTAAAAGAATGAAGTGGGACCCTTACATACACCACACACAAAACTTAACTCAAAATAGATCAAAGACATAAATATAAGAGCTACAACTATAAAATTCTTGAAAGAAAACATTGGGGAAAATCTTCATGGCATTGGATTTGACAATGATTTCTCAGATATGACACCAAAATCACAGTCAACAAAAGAAAAAACAGGTAAGTTGGACTTCATCAAAATTGAGAACTTCTGTGCATCAAAGGACACTATCAAAAAAGTGAAAAGAGAACCAACAGAACGGAAGAAAGTATTTGCAAAACATGTCTGATAAGGGACAAATATCCAAAATACAAAAGGAACTCTACACTTCAACAAAAACAAAAAAGAGCCTAATTCAAAAGGGTGTAAAAGACTTGAATAGACATTTCTCCAAAGAAGATAAACAAATGGCCAATTAAACACATGAAAAGATGCTCAGTCTCATTAGTCCTTAAGAAAATGCAAATAAGGGGCGCCTGGGTGGCACAGCGGTTAGGCGTCTGCCTTCGGCTCAGGGCGTGATCCCGGCGTTGTGGGTTCGAGCCCCACGTCAGGCTCCGCTGCTATGAGCCTGCTTCTTCCTCTCCCACCCCCTGCTTGTGTTCCCTCTCTCGCTGGCTGTCTCTATCTCTGTCAAATAAATAAATAAAATCTTTAAAAAAAAAAAAGAAAAAGAAAATGCAAATAAAAAGCAGAATGGACAAAGAAGATGTGGTATATATATACAATGGAATATTACGCAGCCATCAAAAAATGAAATCTTGCCATTTCAATGACGTGGATGGAACTACAGGGTATTATGCCAAGCAAAATAAGTCAATCAGAGAAAGATAATTATCACATGATCTCACTGATATGTGGAATTTAAAAAACATAGGGGAAGAGAGGAAAAAATGACACAAGATGAAACCAGAGAGGGAGACAAACCATAAGAGACTCTTAATCATAGGAAACAAACTGAGGGTTACTGGAGTGGAGGGAGGTGGGGGGAAGGGGTAACTGGGTGACAGACATTTGGGAAGTTATGTGTTGTAACAAATGAGAACTGGGTATTATATAAGACTGATGAATCACAGACCTGTACCCCTGAAATAAGTAATACATTATATGTTAATAAAAAAAAAACACAACGGTATACCACTTCACACCAACTAGAATAGTCATCATCAAAAAAAGAGAAACTAAGCAACTATTAAAGAGGATGTGGAGAGGGGCGCCTGGGTGGCACAGCGGTTAAGCGTCTGCCTTCAGCTCAGGGCGTGATCCCGGCGTTAAGGGATCGGGCCCCACATCAGGCTCCTCTGCTGTGAGCCTGCTTCTTCCTCTCCCACTCCCCCTGCTTGTGTTCCCTCTCTCGCTGGCTGTCTCTATCTCTGTCAAATAAATAAAAAAAAATCTTTAAAAAAAAAAAAAAAAGAAAAAAAAAGAGGATGTGGAGAAATGAGATTTTTGTATATTTGGTGGTAGGAATGTAAAATGGTATGGCTACTTTAAAAAATAATCTGGTAGTTCCTCAAAATGTTAAAAGACAGAATTACCATACAATCCAGCAAATCCACTAGGTATATATCCAAAAATATTGAAAGCAAAGAGTTGAACAGATATTTGTACACCAAAGTTCATAGCAGCAGTATTCACAATAACAAAAAGGTGGAAAAAACCCAAACGTCCAACACATGAATGGATAAATAAAATGTGGTATATGCATATAATTCAACTTTAATAGGAAGGAAATTCTGATACATGCTACAACACATACAAACCTTAAAATAAGCAAGACACAAAAATGACACACTCTATGATGCCACCTAGAATAGGCAAACTCATAACAAAAAAGCAGAAGAGTGGTTACCAGTGGCTGATAAGAGCCAGCAATGAAGTGTTACTGTTTAGCGGGTAAACAGTTGCTGTTTGAGATGATAAAAATGTTCTAGAGGTAGTGGTAAAAGTTGCTCAACTCTGTATATACTTAATGTGTCTATGCAGAATTTAAAATGGTTCAAGTGGTAAAATTTTGTTTTGTATATTTTACTACAATAAAAATACTGTATTTGAGAGTGCCATTCAGCAGAAATAACTGAGTGAAGATCTCTGGAAAGCTTCTCCTCAAAAAAAAAAAAAAAAAAAACCACCAAGGACACTAGGAAAAAATTGTGAAATTTTTTCAAAACTCTGGAAATTAACCAAAGGCTTACAAAATTCCAAATGACTTTTATTCAAAAAAAAAAAAAATTGCTGGATCTTGGTAGGAAAATAATCTTTGTGACACTTTCACTTGCCCTATTACTATCTATCTCTCCCCAGCTACACAGGAGTCTTGAAAACCAACAGCCCTGAAAAAAATGTAGAAACCAGCAGACTAGGAATATTCCCAGGTGCTCTCGCTAGTTGAGCTGAATTAGACCATACTCAGTGCCAACAACTTTTTCCTGGGTATCTTTGTCAAAAAGAATCAGGAGCAACTGTTTAATGTCTGCTGCTCAAAGTAGTGACAACAGTTGGGCTAACATGAAGTGGCAAAAACATAAAAGGAAAAGCTGTGGAATGAGATGTCCATAAGGGGTTTTGAAAAGCTCTCACATATGCCTCGGAACCTCAAAGGCCACATGGACAGTGCCCAGGTTTGGGTGCATGCCCATAAAAAAATCTTAGAAGGTCCTAATGCTCTTGCTGCTGACTAACCTGAAACTCTGTTCAAGCAAGAACAGGAAGCTATGGCAAAGTTGTAAATTGCCAGGTGAGTGTTGAAGGCATGCCCCAACACGTACACAAACACTCTTGGGAAAAAATTGGAGACTTTCTTGGACTTATACATTTAAGAAAATCTGTTTATTCATTAGCTGACCAATAAACTAACAAGCAGAGACTTAAGAGGCCATACGGGACAAAGAATACAGACTTTAAAGAATTAGCATTGAAAGTCACTAAACAAACAAGCACTACAACGATAAACCCTGGTAGGGCTAAGACTCTGATTTCTACAAGTCTCACATTATATTAGCCAAAATGTCCAGTTATCGACAAAAATTTTAAAAACATGCAAAAAAAATTAATGTATGGCTCATACTAAGGAAAAGAACACTTAACACATGTTGTTGTTGTTGTTTTATAATAATTTCTTATTATGTTAGTCACCATACAGTATATCCTTAGTTTTTGATGTGATGTTCCATGATTCACTATTTGCGTATAATACCCAGTGCACCATGCAATACGTGCCCTCCTTAATACCCATCACCGGCCTATCCCAATCTCCCACCCTCCTCCCCTCTGAAGCCCTAAGTTTGTTTCCCAGAGTCCACAGTTTCCCATGGTTCATTCCCCCTTCTGTTTACCACCCTTCATTCTTCCCTTCCTTCTCCTACCGATCTTCCTATTTCTTATGTTCCATAAATGAGTACTGTTTCTAAAATAGCCCAAGCAGTGGACTTACTCCACAAAGACTTTAAATCAGCTCTTTTAAATATACTCAAAAAACAAAAGGAAACCCTGTCTAGCAAACTAAAGGAAACTTTGAGACTTAGGTCTCACCAAATAGACTGTATCAATAAAGAGAAAGAAATTATGGGAAAAAAACAAATAGAAAAAGCAGTTAAAAATACAATAACTGAAATTAAATATTTGCTGAGGACTCAATAGCAGATTTTAGCTATTAGCTAATACTAGCTAGAATTAACTGCTAATTTACTGCTATTAGCAGTAAAACGAAACAAAACAAAATGAAACAAAAAAAAAACCTGTGAATTTAAAGATACATTAACTGAGATTATCCAATCTCAGGAAAAGAAAGAGACTTGTGGGGATACTACAGAGTATCAATATATGCATCTATGCAGGAGAGGAAAGGAAGAGAGAGAGTGTGTAATTAAGAATTTGGCTGGTGCCCTCATTAAGGTAACTTCTTAATCCTGGAGTTTTCTGAGTGATAGGAGAGGCATCTTTGTTATTCATGGGGGGGGGGTCCCCATCTACCAGATCACATGTGATAGTTTATACTAATGAGGTGACTCAAGGTGGGCCTTTAGACAGTTTATGCTAATGAGACAACTCAGAGAAGGCTGCCCACGCCAGAAAGACAACCATGCGGTTAGACGATTGGGGTTTTGAGCAGCAGAGTTATCAGTCTGATCTCTGGAAACAGGAAGAGGGGCTAGAGACTGAATTCAATCATATAGCCAATGATACTATCAATTATGGCTAAATAGGAAGCCCCAGTAAAAATTCTGGACACCAAAACTTGGCTGAGCTTCCTTGGTTGGCAATACCCCACGTGCTACCACACACCAATGAGCAGAAAAGGCATTGTTATCCTTACTTCACAGGGAGAAGATAACAGAATCTTTATGTTTGGAACCTACCTCACCTTTTGGCTGGTTCACATCTGCATTATTTTATTATCATATCACAAATTTTAAGCATAGCACTATCCTGAACTCTGTAAGCTATTCTAGCAATTACCAAAACTGAGGAGGGTATTAAGTGCCCCTCATTTTTAGCCAGTTCATACTAAGTGAGGGTGATCTGGGGACCTCCAAACTTGTGGCTAGTGTCTGAAATGAAGGCAACCTTGTAGGAAATTATGTCCTTAAACTGTCACATTTGGCCTAACTCTGAGTAGTCTGGTGTCATTACAGGCAGAAAGACTATTAGAAAAAATGATTGGAAGGAAAGCTCCTAATTTTGATATTTAAGAAATGTAATGTACTCCATGTAGGAAAATTCATAGTTCCACATCTAGACAAATTAATGAAATGTCCAAAATGAAACACAAATAAAAGACCCTGAAAACAGGAACAAGAAGAGATTCCTAACAGACTGGATCCTCAATAAGATTAACAGCTAGTTTCTCAAGAGAACCTACAAAGATCAAATGGCAATGGAATGGCCTATTAAAAGTGCTAAAAGGAAAAGATCATCAACCAAGAATTCCATATCCAAGCAAACTATCACTTAAAAGTGAAGGGTAAATGAACATGGAACTTTCTCCAGAATAGACCACATACTGCATCACGAATCAGTTCTCAACCAAAAGCTAAGATTATTCCCTGCGTATTCTCGCACCACAATGCACTGAAACTGGAACTCAATCACAAAAAAAAATTTGGAAGAAATTCAAACATTTAGAAGCTAAAGATCACCCTGCTTAAGAATGTTTGGGTAGGGGCGCCTGGGTGGCAGAGCGGTTAGGCGTCTGCCTTCGGCTCAGGGCGTGATCCCGGCGTTATGGGATCGAGCCCCATCGGGCTCCTCCGCAATTGAGCCTGCTTCTTCCTCTCCCACTCCTCCTGCTTGTGTTCCCTCTCTCGCTGGCTGTCTCTATCTCTGTCGAATAAATAAATAAAATCTTTAAAAAANAAAAAAAAAAAAAAAAAGAATGGGTAAACCATGGAATCAAAGAAGTTAAACAATTCAATGGAAACCAATGAGAATGAAAACACATCAGTCCAAAACCCATAGGATACTGTAAAGGTGGTCCTGAGGGGGAAATACACAGCCATCCAAGCCTCACTCAAAAAAAACCAGAAAAATCCCAAATACACAAACTAACTTTACATCTTAAAGAACTAGAGAAAGATCAATAAATAAAGCCTAAGCCAAGCAGAAGAGAAATAATTAAGATTAGAGCAGAGATCAATGAATTAGAAACCAGAAATACAGCAGAGCAGATCAAGGAAACTAGAAGCCGGTTCTTTGAAAAAATTAATAAGATCGATAAACCACTGGCCAGGATTATCCAAGAGAAAAGAGAAAGGACACAAATTAATAAAATTATGAATGAAAGGGGAGAGATCACGACTAACACCAAGGAAAGGGAAACAATTATTAGAAATTATTATCAACAACTATATGCCAACAAATTAAGCAACCTGGAAGAAATGGATGCCTTCCTGGAAACCTGATAAACTACCAAGACTAGAATAGGAAGAAACTGACAATCTGAACAGACCAATAACCAGTAATGAAATTGAAGCAGTGATCAAAAACCTCCCAAAAAACAAGAGTCCAGGGTCTGATGGATTCCCAGGGGAGTCAACCAAACATTCAAAGAAAAAATAATACCTATTCTCCTGAAGCTGTTTCAAAAAATAGAAAGAGAAGGAAAACTTCCAAACTCATTCTATGAGGCCAGCATTACCCTGATCCCAAAACCAGGCAAAGACTCCATCAAAAAGGAGAATTAGAGAGCAATATCCCTAATGAATATGGATGCCAAAATTCTCAACAAGATCCTAGCTAATAGGATCCAATAGTCCATTAAAAGGATTATCCATCACAACAAATTGGGATTTATTCCTGAGATGCAAGGGTGGTTCAACATTCACAAATCAATCAGTGTGATAGAACACATTAATAAGAGAAGAGACAAGAACCATATGATCCTCTCAATTGATGCAGAAAAAGCATTTGACAAAATACAGCATCCTTTCCTGATTAAAACTCTTCAGAGTGTAGAAATAGAGGGTACATTCCTCAATTTCATAAAAACCATCTATGAAAAGCCCACAGTGAATATCATTATGAATGAGGGAAAGCTGAGAGCTTTTCCCTTAAAGTCAGGAACACGACAGGGATGCTATTGTTCAACATAGTGCTTAAAGTCCTAGCCTCAGTAATCAGACAACAAAAAGAAATAAAAGGCATCCAAATTGGCAAAGAAGTCAAACTCTCTCTCTTTGCAGATGAAATGATACTTTATGTAGAAAACCCAAAAGATTCCACCCCCAAATTACTAGAACTCATACAGCAATTCAGTAATGTGGCAGGATACAAAATCAATGCACAGAAACCAGCTGCTTTCCTATACACTAACAATGAGACTGAAAAAAGAGAAATTAGGGAATTGATTCCATTTACAATAGCACCAAAAACCATAAGATATCTTGGAATAAACCGAACCAAAAAGGGAAAGGATCTATACTCTAGAAACTACAGAACACTTTTGAAAGAAATTGAGGAAGACACAAAAAGATGGAAAAACACTCCATGCTCATGTATCGAAAGAATAAACATTGTTAAAATGTCTATGCTGCCCAGAGCGATTTATACTTTAACGCCATTCCGATCAAAATATCAATGGCATTTTTCAAAGTGCTGGAACAAACATTCCTAAAATTTGTATGGAACCAGAAAAGACCCTGAATCGCCAAGGAAATGTTGAAAAAGAAAACCAAAGCTGGGAGCATCACATTACCTGACTTCAACCTATATTACAAAGCAGTGATCACAAAGACAGCAAAGTACTGGCACAAAAACAGACACATACATCAATGAAGCACAATAGGGAGCCCACATATGGACCCTCAACTCTATGGTCAACTAATCTTCAACAAAGCAGGAAAAAACATCCAATGGAAAAAAGACAGTCTCTTCAATAAATGGTGCTGAAAAAACTAGATAGCTATACACAGAAGAATGAAACTCGACCATTCTCTTACACCATACACAAAGATAAACTCTAAATGGATGAAAGACCTAAATTTGAGACAGGAATCCATCAAAATCCTAGAGGAAAACTTCAACGTCAGCCACAGCCATTTCTTTCAAGACACATCTCCAAAGCTAAGGGCAACAAAAGCGAAAATGAACTTGTGGGACTTCATCAAGATAAAGAGCTTCTGCACAGCAAAGGAAACAGTCAACAAAACAAAGAGGCAACTCACAGAATGGGAGAAGATATTTGCAAATGACACTACAGATAAAGGGCTGGTATCCAAGATCTATAAAGAACTTCTGAAACTCAACACCCAAAAAACAAATAATCTGTACTGTATGGTGCCTAACATAATATAATAAAAAAACATTAAAAAAAAAAAACAAATAATCAAGTCAAAAAAATGGGCAGAAGACATGAACAGACAATTCTCCAAAGAAGACATACGAATGGCTAACAGACACATGAAAAAATGCTCAACATCATTAGCCATCAGGGAAATTCAAATCAAAACCACACTGAGATACCACCTTACACCAGTTAGAATGGCAAAAATTGACAAGGCAAAAACAACAAATGTTGGAGAGGATGTGGAGAAAGGGGAACACTCTTACACTGTTGGTGAGCATGCAAGCTGGTACAGACACTTTGGAAAACAGTACGGAGGTTCCTCACAAAGTTAAAAATAGAGCTACCCTATGACCCAGCAAATGCACTACTGGATATTTACCCCAAAGATACAGATGTAGTGAAAAGAATGGGCACATGCACCCAGTGTTCATAGCAGCAATGTTCACAATAGACAAACTGTGGAAGGAGCCGAGATGCCGTTCAACAGATGAATGGATAAAGAAGATGTGATCCATGTATACAACAGAACATTTACTCAGCCATCAGAAAGGATGAATATCCAACATTTGCATCGACATGGATGGAACTGGAAGGGATTATGCTAAGTGAAATAAGTCAAGCAGAGAACGACAATTATCTTATGGTTTCACTCATATATGGAACATAAGGACTAGCATGGAGGACATTAGAAGGAAGGGGAAAATGAAGGGGGGAAATCAGAGGGGGAGACGAACCATGACAGACTATGGACAATAGGAAAAAAACTGAGGGTTTCAGAGGGGAGGGAGGGGATGGGTTAGCCTGGTGACGTACGGTATTAAGAAGGGCACATATTGCATGGAGCACTGGGTGTTATATGCAAACAATGAATCATGGAACACTACATCAAAAACTAATGATGTACTGTACAGTGACTAACATACATAATAAAATAAAAAATTTTTTTAAAAAGACCAATATTTATGTCCCAAATCATACAATATTAAATGTCCAAAATAGGCAAATCCATAGAGAAAGAAAATAAATTTATAGCTGTCAGGGTCTAGGATAGACTCAAATGCAGAGTGAATGCTACAGGGCACTGGATTTTAGGGGTAACGATAATGTTCTGACATTACACAGAGGTTAAACTTGCATAAATCTGTGTATACACTAAATACACTGAATTGTCCACTTTAAAATACTGAGTTTTAGGCATGTGAATTATGTCCCGATAATAACTATTTTTATTTATATATATATAAATTATATAAATATAAAATATAAATATATAATATTTAAGTCTTTCCTAACAAAATTTCCTTACAAGTAGAACAAATGTCTCTTACAAATGTTAAGTTCTTTAGAATTTTTTTTTTTTAAAGATTTTGTTTGACAGAGACAGCCAGTGAGAGAGGAAACACAAGCGGCCGGGGGGGAGGGGGGGGGCAGGTAGAGGAAGAAGCAGGCTCCTGGCAGAGGAGCCTGATGTGAGGCTCGATCCCAGAACGCTGGGATCACGCCCTGAGCCGAAGGCAGACGCTTAACGACTGCGCCACCCAGGCGCCCCAGTTCTTTAGAATTTTTTAAATAAACATTTAACATTTAATCTTGACAACAATAAATTTAGCTATTTCGAATACAATGTACAGAAAGTCTCGTGAATATTTTCATTATAGCATAACTTGCTGGGAATCTACAAACCAATAACAAGTGTATAAAAAACAGTAATACTGAAAGAATATTATTGCTTACTACAGAGTCTATAAAAACTTAAGCAAACCATTCTCTTTCAAAATCACCCTTGAAATACCACTCACCAAGTACACTGCTCTTTGGAAGAAGGTTGTGGTCTCCAGGATTTTATGCATTGTGATGGTTTCCAACTCATCAGGATCTAACTGTTCCTTTTCAAAGGGCATTCCGTTGAACAGAACAACAGGCAGTGGACCAACCCCAGTCTGCTCATAGTAGCCTCTCGCTTCCTGAAACACAAGGGACCACAAACATCTTTTGTCCTTCATGAAACAAATGGAACAAAGCATATTTTTCATACATACATGTGCTAACGAGAAAAGTAAAATCAACAGAAATATGGTCACCAAGAAATAACTAAAGAAATGCCTTTAAAGAAATATCAGAAGAGACACACTTAATATCCTACTGGGTAATATGAAACTAATTACTGAGCTTTTGTAAAACCACAAAACCTTGCAAATTAGTAAGTGATTTGGGGGTGAGGGTAATTTTAAGCTACCCAGGCTACCAAACTTTAATTACATATACTATAGCCAAGACGTATAACAGATCTATCAACAATGATGGAGCTATCCTATCTTTGCTGTCCAATGCAGCAGCCACTAACCACATGTAACTACTGAGCACCTGAAATTAATTAATTTTCATTTTAAAAGCCACATGTGGCTAGAGGCTATCATCATGGGAAGCACAATGACAGACTGCCATAAATTATGAGTGCTCCTGGGCAGATAGCCTGAGATGAAATATTTATACCCCAATCTAAATTTAAAAGGATCCCTATCACTAACATAGAAATTACACTTCTAGAAAACAAAACAAGGCTGGTGGTAAACACTGCTTGAAAATTGCTCCATAATATACTAAGCCCAATCGTTTTCCTTCTCCAAGACAACAGAGGTTCCTTAGCAGGGAAATACCAGGCCAACAAAAAGGTAAATATATCTAAGATGAACATTCTTCTGTGGTAGTCAGTATAGGGGTACTTCCCCCTAGATATCAACCACAAACCCGACTAACTTGTCAAAGTAAAATCTACATTACTACCCAAGATGTAAAAAGGATTCCTTAAAACATTCTTGTAAGACATCTTTTAACTAATACTTTCTGAAAATAGCAGAATTATATATATTTATATATAGATAGAAAAGTACTTCAATTGTATAACTGACAATCGTCAACAGACTAATTAGGTTCTAATCAGATCTAGCCACAACAGTAACTAATGGTATAGACTTACCAGGTGGATGATAATATGGCACAGGCAGAAAGGACTTCTATGTTGATTTCTGCCATTTCTACATATCATAGTTTATACTTTTAAAATTTACACTTCTAAAATTCTTCCCATGTTAATTCTGTTCTTTGATGTCTCAACTATTTCAAAGACATTCATTAAAAACTCAATTTTAACATATTTTGAGTTTTGAAAATTATCCCCCCCTACAAAACAAAACCAAACCCACATTATAACTCTTAGGTGACCGTAAGAAATAACACTGGTTTTCTCTGGAAATGGCAACTAAATGAAAATCACGAGTGGGAGGGAGATGTTTTGACTGTATATATCTTCCTTTCTTACAAACTGTAAATAACTTACCAGACCAAGTAACAGAATGCAGCCTAATTACCAAAAAGCCAAACTTAAAAATTACATGAGAATTTCTATCAATGATAACTAAAACTGTTAACTATAAATAATTTTAAAACCTTCATAATTACAGGCAAGGTCTTATGAATGAGCTACTCACAAATGATAACTGAAAGTAATAAGGACTCAGAGTTAACATGCCAAACGCAAAATGTCTACATGTATAAGTTAGGACTTTTCTTAAATATTATTATCTTAATAGCTTGAAAGATATAAATATACATCTATTAGACTACATTATCTTCAGTTTAAAAATTCTACTTTAATTGTACTGCTCAGTACAAATAATTACAACTTTCTAATATCATACACGGAGGATACCATAGCTTCAGATTTATAATAAAAGGTACAGTTATTTATTTATTTTAAGATTTTTATTTACTTATTTGAGAGAGAGATCGTATGCACAAGCGGGGAGGGGCGGGGGAGAAAGAATCCTAAAGCAGACTCCCCGCCCAGAACAGAGCCCAATGTATGGTTAAATCCCAGGACCCTGAGATCATGACCTGAGCCGAATCAAGTAGGCTGCTTAAACAACTGAGCCACCCAAGGCACCCCAGTACAGATATTTGTAAGTGTAATAACAATTGCTAAATGAACTCATTCCTCCTTAAAAATTTTTCAAAAGAATCTGTTTTCTTTGGGTTTTTTCATGTGGAGGCACAGCTGCTACAGTTTTGAAAATCTTATTAATCATTAGATTCTCAGTACTTCTGGGAATCTCACAACATCCTTGTCATGAAAGTATGTTTACTCAAATAGCTAGGAAATTAAGTGGTATAAGATGATTTGCTTACATAGGAAGGGCCTCTAATCAGTACAGATGAGGAAAAGAGCCAAGACTGGGAAACTACTGAGGAGCTAGGTCTGTGACGCATTTATTTGATTCATCAGTAAAATCAAGATTTCAACAAACGTAAAAATATCCTTTTTCTCAATGTGTCCAATATTTCTCTAGAAAATATTTTGATATAGCAATCATCCACAATGAAAAGGCAATATGTACTCTTTCTTCAGTAGAATGAGAGAAAATCAAAGTGAAACGTTTTCCAGGTGAGGAGATGAGTGAAACAGATAAAGGGGATCAAGAGTACACTTATCTTGACAAGCACTGAGTAGTGTATGGAATTGGTGGATCATTATATTATACATCTGAAACTAATATAATACTGTATGTTAATTATACTTGAAAATTTTTAAACAATGTAAGATCTAATGTTAAAATGGTAAAGAGCAAGCAAGCAAGCACACTGGGGGAAAATCAGGCACTTCTCCCTTCCAAGGGAAAAAAAATAAAATTAAAAATTAAAAAATAAAGTTAAACATTTTCCAAATGTAAGGTATGAGAAAACCTCATGAATTCCCTCAATTCTTTGGTATTCCCAAAGTGGCCCGTCTTTCCTTTTATTGCACCTATTCTTTTTCTACAGAGTTATTACTCTTGTTGTTTGTGTCTATCTAGAAAATCGCTGGACACCATATCAGTTTTATTTTATTTTAAAAAACACATAAGGCAAGTGAGTGAACAGAAGGATACAATACGATATGGAACTATGTTCAACTTACCCTAAATAGACCTCATGACCAGTTGTAACACTAAACCTGACTTAATACACTTTAAAACAAAGGGACTTAACACTAAAGCAGGAGTGACATCAGTATTGTGGCTGAAGAGAACATACGTCATTGGTGCTTCCCAATCCCGAACAATAATTTGGCATCTATCCATAGACAAAACTGCCTTTGTGGAAGGTTTAGGATCCAGCACCATATGCCAAGGAACCCAGAAGAAGGTTCACCTACCCATGCATCATGTAAAAAGCATACAGATTTCAACCCTGTCTGTGGACCCTGCATTGATAATAGAAATATTATCTAGATGATTTACAAATCAACTGGCTCTACAGCCTGAGAACCCTTAGGAAAAACTGTCTTAAGCAATCACCTTTAGATGAGAGAGCCTTTGTGTAAGTCCAGGTTTCCAGCAGAGAAGTTGCAATATACCACTGGAGCAAAAAAATATGAGACTGGATGCATTGGAGAAGATAAGAAGAACAGTCTGACTTCACTTCCATCAGCTCTCCCCCAAAGCAGCACAGCTTAGGACCAAGAGATCTGGGCCCATGATTTCTCCTGCAGGGGAGACCTGACAGCAAGTGAGCCGGTGAGCAAGCATTCAACTTCCCCCACTATAAGGAATACTGCCAAAGAGGCTCATTTCTCTCTTATCCCATCTAGAGTACCAAATTGTGAACTGTGTGACTGGGGGTAGAAAGAGGCTAAAGAGGGCAGCAGATGGTACTCAGAAAGCACTTAAAGGGGATGGATCCTACTTATTGCATCATGGACTCCATCAAGAAGCGCACCCATGAGCCACTGGGGACACTTCATCCACAGATCCCACTAAATGGCTCATGGACACACCCACCTACACTCATCCTCACCCTGTGGCCAGCTCCCTCCCCGTGTATGCTCCTGACAGTGGTGGCAAGAGTGAGCTTTCCCAGCTGGCTTGTGAACTAGCACAGAAAGCCAGCCCAAACATGTGAGTCAGAGAGACAAAATACTGGAGCATTAAGGCCACCTTGGGGAAAACAAAAAGAACGGCAGCCAGCACCCAGCCTTGGGCACTGTAGAATCGAAAAGTTAGGCATGCTTAAGAATTCTGTACACAAGTATGGAGCATATGTATCCACAGATGGCCTGAGAAAGCCTCAGAATTCCTAGCAGGTCTGAGAAAAGGTACTTCTCTCCTAAAGGCAGTTAGTAAAGACTGTGGGAGGTGACTGCTACCTCAAATGCAAAAAAGCAACACAAAACTGCAAGGAACACCAAGAAAGCATGATAGCACCAAAGGATCACAATAATCTTTCAGTAACCAATTCCAAAGAAATGGATATCTGTAAATTACCCAAAGAAGAATTCAAAAGCTGTTTAAAGGGAAACTCAATTACAAGAAAACATAGAAAAATAATTGAACAAAATTCAAAAAAAAAACCCACAAATGAAATTTCACTTTTAATAAGAGAGACAGAAATCATAAAAAAGAACCAAACAGATATTCTGAAGCCAAAGAATACAATAAATGAAAAGAAAAATGAAATAGCATTAATTATCAGAATGAATTAAGCAGAAAAAAGAATCTGTGAGTCAGAAGACAGGAACTTTGAAATTATCCAGAGGAGAACAAAAACAAAAAGAATTAAAGAAATATTATCTAGATGATTTACAAATTACTAGAGCTCCAGAAGGAGACAAGAGGATAGAGAAGGGATCAAAAATTTATTTAAAGAAATAATGGCTGAGAAGTCCCCAAATCTGGGGAGAGATTTGATACTGAAGTTCACGAAGCTTACAGGTTACCAAACAAAATCAACTTAAAGAGATCCTCTGCAAGACACGTTATAATAAAACTGTCAAAAATAAAAGACAAAGAGAAAGTCTTAAAAGCAGCAACAGAAAACACGCTTGTAATAACTCTCAAGGGAGAAACAGACAACACCACAATATGAGTAGAGGAATTCAAAACCTCACTGTCAACAACGGATAATCCAAACAGAAATTAGTAAGGAAACACTGGAATTTAATTATACTTTAAACCAAATGGATCTAAAAGACATACATAGAATATTCCATCCAACGGCAGCAGAATACATGGCTTCTTAAGCACATATGAAATATTCTAGAAATCAGTAACATGAGGAAAGCTGGAAAATTTGCAAATATGTAGAAATTAAACAACAAACTCCTTAATCAGTGAGTCAAAGAATAAATCAAAAGTGAAATAAAGAAACATCTTAAAAAACAAAAATGGAAACATACTGCACCAAAACTTACAGGATGCAGCAAAAATAGTTCTGATAAGGAATTTTATAGTGATAAATACTGACATTAAGAAAAAAGAAAGATCTCAAATAAGAAGCCTAACTTTACACCACCAGGCACTAGGGGAAAAAAGAACTAAACCCAAATTTAGCTGAAGGAAAAAAACAAAGATCAGAGATGAGAAAAACAAATAGAAAAGTTCAATGAAACTTAGCTGTTTTTTCAAAAGATAAACAAAATCGGCAAAAAGCCTTTTCTAGACAAATAAAGAGAAAAAAATTAGATAAATAAAATCAGAACTGACACCACATTTCTGTGGTGCAAAGCATCATGAGACTTCTATGAACAATTTATGGAGAGAAATCGATACACTTCTAGAAGCATACAACCTACCAAGACTGAACCATGAAGAAACATGTCCTTCACTTAAAAGTAAAAAAAGGTTTGTAAATACATTTTTATTGTTTTAAATTAAAATTTCTCAGAAATGTTTTTAGATTCCTTGCTTAAACATTTATTTTCAATAAACTGACTACCTTGCTCCTGCCTGTAACAGTATTACTGTATTTAATGTCTCACAAAAAATAGTATTATCTTTAAATAAAAATTTTAAATATTTCCCTATAAACTTATTATCAAACTTTGCCATTCTGTTTACTACATGTCTTAATATATTTTTATCTTTAGCCGAAACAACATCAATATAAGTCATATCCTGGCAAGGATACATCATACACTTCTAATAGCTTTTATGTGGAACATACATCACACAAGTACTAGCACTGCACTGTGTAAAAGAAATCTGTTTTTCAATTTAATAGTTAATATGCCAGCTAAAAATCAATGATTGAAATATAAGCTGAAATTTAAATTGAAATATAATGCACTGAAATATAACTGAAATTGAAATATAAATATAAAAATGAAATATATTGAAATTGAAATATAAATTGCATTCACAAACACAGAAAACTAACCTGGTTTTTAAACTGTTAAATGCTAAGTACCTAAATACTTTAAGCACTACTACCTTTATTAACAACAACTCCCCATAAAAGGAAGGTAAGGAAAGCAAGCGTTGCAGTCCAATGATAAGTGCCAAGAATTTCTTACCTTCCGATTCCGATCATAAGCAGAGTCAATCCCCAAAATGCTATTCACTTCAACATATGGATACTTCTTCTCTAGGACACTGACCACATGTTCAACTTTTACTTTTTCTCCAGTCCTTACTTTGTTATATATCTGAAGAAAAGAAAAATGAGGCAACCAAACACACTTTTAAATTCAAATTTCAGAATGTTTATTACAAAAGATTTCTTTTGTAGAGGGAAAACACGGCTATTTTTCTTGAAAGGTAAAATGGAACATGTTAGCAATTCTCCATTTTTCATATACTTCCTTATTATATTAGAAACTACATATTCTTAAAATGACCCAATCAGTTCATACTCACATTAAGTCCCAAATGCAAAAATGTGTTAATTTTTTTAAAATGTGAATATCTTTACATAATCCTTAAAATAAGAACTCATGGCCAGGATGCTTAGAGGGGCGAAAGTTATAAAATAGGTATGGCAAAATCCTTGGTTTTAAAAAGCAGATATAAAACAAATAACACAACTGTGTCTGTATACAGTTAAACACCTAGAAGGACATAAGACAACCTTCTAAGAGTGGTTGCCTTTAAGGAGCAGGATTAGGAAATGGAAAGACAGAGAAATTTTAAATTGATACACTTTAATATTATTTTTTAAAAATTTTTACAATGAACATACAATGTTTTTGCTGTTGCAAATAAAAATTTGAAAAAATGAAAACTCATATACATATACACCGTCATATATACAGCTGTGGGGGTGGGGGAACAACTTTAAAAAGCAGACATTAAAACATATCCTCAACAACTTCTTCTGAACTTATTTCTGCCTCTATGGCCCTATTGCTAACCACCCTTCACCATCTCTCTCACAGAGATCCCAGCAACAGCTCACTAACCACTATCCCTGCCACTGTCTTTACCCTCCATCAGATCCATCTCCATACATGCATCAGAATGATGTTTTTAACTGGAGTTTAACCTCTGCAAACTGGACACTCATCGCATGGCCTGACAGCCTCGATGACTAGGTTCCCCTCTCAGCTCTGCTCGCGCCATACAGACAAAGGAATCACTACCTCCGATTTGCAGCCATTGTTCAACTGACTCCTGTTTTTCCTCCTACACTCAGCTGGGACAACTTCCTACTCCACAACAATGCCATCCCTACAGGAGTGAGGTCCTAGTGCTGCCAGAGTTGGCTGTGCTTCCCACATTGCATTAACCATCTGCATGGACATGTCCCCCACTAGACTGTAAGGTCTTTGAGGACAGGGGTGAAGTCTTATTCTTCTTTGTATCCCTTGCAGCTAGTACCAGGCCTGGCAAATGGTAAGTCTTTAATAGATGTTAGCCAAATAAATAAATGAACATTTTAACTAATAAAAAATGCCCCAGACTGAATCTCTAAACAATAAACATAACAAACATAATAAGCAGCAGGCTGACATGTTTACAGGTTAAAAAATAAGTGGTAAAAATCAACTGCTTCAAAGATAGTTTTTAATAATTACCACTAATCTGTAAGCAAAAGAACTGTTACTTATAAATTTTTTATATTCAAAAATAGAAAAAAAGAAAATAAAAGAGTTTCTTGTTTGAACTTGAGAAAGTATCTGCAGTATATATAAAACTCAGGGCATTTCAGTTCCCAAGGTAAAAAATATGGAGAAAACAGACAACAAGAATTTATGACTTGATATTAATTAAATGAAAATACCATAAAGACCTTAAAAAGAAAAAAAGCAAACTTTTTTTAAACAAGCAGAGAACATCACATTTACCAAAAAAGAAAAAAGAAAAAATTAATTAGTGATTTCAAGTCACCAAAAGGCAGAAGACTAAGGTACATTAGTAGAGGTCCTAAGAAATCTTATCTTAGCTGAAATCACAGCAATCTATTATTAACATCAGTGAACCAGTAAAAGCAATGCTTAAATATAAAACACAAAGGTTCAGAGAATAATAATTTACAGAAATATAAAATTCTCTTAACTTATACTGTTTTTTAGAGTACATTACATTAAGAAAATTATTCGCCATTTTGATTGAAAACATACATGTATCAGAGTTTGGAAGGCATGATAATCATCCACTTCTTGGGCAACATAATTATACGCTCTCAGAATAGCCACTCCAGCATCTTGCATCCCATCAACATCTTCAGAGTCATTAACCACAAAGATTAAACCAATTCTGGGGGAGAGGGGGAAGGGCAAAAAGAAGAAAAAGAAATTATCTCAAAAATGAATCATCGAACTTTACATCAAAAACCAGGGATGTACTGTATGGTGACTAACATAATATAATAAAAAAATATTATTATTAAAAAAATGCAACTGGTTAAAAAGAATGGCATCCTTGTATCCCACTCACATACTGTAACTTCCTCTACTGAAAACTTCCGCTCCTGAAAAGCACAGTTCACATCCTACTCTAATACAGCTGGCAAAGGCATTCATCACTTACAGAATAGAAAAGCAGGTTCCCAAAGATGGCTTAACTTTTCAACTGTTAAAGCACATTGTTTCCACATGGTGAAAGGCCTTTACTGACATGAAGGGTTCGCTATAGTTTTAGATGGAGATTTTGTTGTTTTTAAGCAAAAATTAGGGGAAGTGAACATTTTCAGAATGTGAAAACATACAAAAAGGGGGGTGGATTTTGAGATTAACATAGGCAAGATGAAAATCGCAGGTAAATGGAAAACATAAAAATGTTCACTGTTATCTGTTAGCAAAAAGCTACAACCAAGGTTAACGTTTATCACATTTTAAAATTTAAATTAATTTAAAAGAGTGAATCACAAAAAGATACCATTACACATCTACAAACTGGGAAAAAAAAAAAAAAAACTCGCACTGGCCAATACAGAAGTCACTCGCCCACATATTGGAGTAAAACCAATTCAACTGAGAATGGACAGTCTTTTTAACAAATGGTGATGGTACAGAATATCCACAACGCAAAAAAAAAAAAAAAATCTAGGCAGAAGCCTTATACCACTCACAAAAAATTAACTCAAAATGGATCATAAACATGAATGTAAAACACCGAACTATAAAATTCCTAGAAAACAACACGGAAAATTTAGGTCATCTTGGGTTGGACAATGACTTACTAGATCTAACAAGCAAAAACATGATCAATGACCAAAAAAAAAAGGATCCGCTAAACTTCATTGACTTCTGCTCTGTGAAAGATACCATTAAGAGAAGGAAAACAAGCCACAGACTGGCAGAAACCCTGTAAGAAACTGAGAAACATGTATCTGATAAAGGACAGATATCCAAAATATACGAAGAACTCTTAAAACTCAACAACAACAAAAAGTTTAAAATAGACAAAAGATCTGAATTGGTATCTCAGCAACCAAGGCACACAGTTGGCAAATAAGCAAAAAAAAAAAAAAAAAAAGCTCAACATCATGTAATTAGGGAATTTCAAAGTAAAACCACAATGGGATCCCACTGCGCAACAATCAGAATGGAAAAAATCCAAAACATTGACAACACCAAATTCTGGAGAGAATGTGGAGCAACAGGAACTCTTATTCATTGCTGGTAAGAACGCAAAATAGTAGAACCACTTCGGAGACAGTGTGGCAATTTCTAATAAAACAAAACACTTTTCACCATAAGATAAAGCAATTGTGTCCCTTGGTATATACCCAAATAAGCTAAAAACTTATGTCCATACAAAAATTTACACACAGATGTTTACAGCAAATTTATTTATAATTGCCCAAACTTGGAAGCAACCAAGATGTTTACCAATAGGTGACTGGATTAAAAAAAAAAAAAAAAAAAAAAACCCCACTAGAGTACATCTATATAACGGAATATTATTTGGTAATAAAATGAAATGGTCTACCAAGCCATAAAAAGACATGAACAAACCTTAAAAGCATACTGCTAAATGGAAAAAAAAAAAAAAAAAAGCCCATCTAATAAAGATATATATATATATATCACAAGTCTGGTAAGGGCAAAACAATGGAGACAATAAAGAGACCAGTGGTTGCCAGCAGTTGAGAGGGAAGGACAAACAGGTGGGGCACGGAGGATTCTGTAGGATTGTGTGATGGTGGAAACATGTCATTATACATTTGTCAAAACCCAAAGACTATACAATGCAAACAATGAACCATAATATAAACCATGAACTTTAGTTAATAATAATGTATCAATATGGGCTAATTAACAATGCTCTAAAAGATACAAAGTCTATTAATTAAAAAAAGAAAAAGGCAAAGCCTAAAAATAGAAGAAGAAAATACAAGAAGATACATATCAAACATCATGCTCTCCTGAGGTATGTGGAGAGTGTGTATATATGTAGATGGTGGTGGCAAGAGGGTTTGTTTATAGATTAAAATTGTGTTTGTTTTTTAAAATCCCACTGATAACAGATATCATATGAGTGGGTTCCAGGCAGAAATGACCTAAATGTTATCCTTATGAAAACAAAAATAAGAGCTAAATATCTTCTCACAAAGGAATTCCCTTTTCCACATTTCCAATTTTTAGAAGGGGCATCAGAGTTTTTCTGTTAGCTAGGGTTCTTCAGACTTCTACAGGCAGACTCCCTGTGGTACTAGGGAGTCTCCCAGATTTGTCACCTCCTCTCCTCAGCCCCTGTCAAGACCCTAGTGTAACACAGCAAGGGAAACAACAGCCAGTCTGCCTTGGGTCTCTACACCAACTACGTATGCCAACACATCTCTCTACTGCCTATGAGTTACGTGTCTTCTCACCTACCCTCACAATGTGAAAACCACATTCCCTCTCCTTGTCCCTCAATGCAATTCAATAAATACCTACTTAGTGCCCATCGTGTACCATGGGCCAACAACTTCAGTGTTCTTTTATGTCCCTTTTAATCAAAATATAGCTCTGGCTGCAATCCAGTAGTTTAGTCCTCCATAAAGCAGGGGGGATTCATATTTTACATGAAAAAAATCACTAAAAATCTCTGCTCTTCCATCAACAAAAACCCTCTATTTTCTTCAAAGTTTAACTACTATCCAAGTGTCCTGTGAAACCCCTGTCCCTCCCAAGTATCTTAGTTCATAATCTTTTGCTTCCCTGAAATTCTAAAGCACTATGACTAGGACATAACCTAGCATCTGATCAAAAATTTTCTTAAAGTGTCTGAAAGTATGCACAGTCTTTTTCCAAGAAGGTAGGAATACAGTTTAGATACTATCCACAGCATTTAGCTCAGTGCTGGGTACGGAACACACAATATTTGTTAGCTAGACTTCTCTAAGAATTCAAATTTTGGTCGACATTATTCAGAATATAAGTGAAAATGGACACCTGGGTGGCTCAGTCGGTTAAGTGTCACCTTTGGCTCAGGTCATGATCCCACGGTCCTGGGACCGAGCCCCGCATCGGGCTCCCTGCTCAGCGGGAAGCCTGCTTCTCCCTCTCCCCCTGCTTGTGTTCCCCTTCTCACTGTGTGTCTCTCTCTCTCTGTCAAATAAATAACTAAAATCTTAAAAAAAAAAAAAAAAAAAAGCTGCATGTACACTTAGTTCTTGGCAGTCTAAAAAAGTTGTTGGCAAAGCTCTTTATCTCCACTGAAAAGGGAAATAGGCTTTGTGATGCGGACACTTACCTAGGAGAATTCCCTTTCACTAGGAAACAAGCTGAGACCACAAACTATTTTTACATGGGCTATTTATTAATAATTCAATGGCAGTAAGCTTTTATTCATTGAGAATCAAATTTTCTACCCCAAAAGATACTGCTTCATACTTAAATAAAAGATACAACTGCCATTAATGATCCAACTATTAATTATCCAGTAGCACCAGACTTACATTTAAGAATGACAAAACCTCAGCTAATTAGACATACATCATTCAATCAATACCAGTGTTACCTTAGTGGTATATGATTACTGAGGAACATCTCAGCTGTGTTAAGCAACTCTACTGTGGTCTCATGAGCAGGATCAATTATGAAAACCTGTAAAGGGGAAGGGGGAAGGGAACACACAAAATGAAATTTATTCAAATGTCACAGGGCCAATAATAATGCTGTTACTCTCTACACTTGAAAGTAATCTTTTCCCAGCGACCCTTGAACCACATGAAAGAGGAGTAACACAAACAGCAGTTTCCCTCCCTAATGTTCAAAAGAATGCAGTACTGAAATGTGAAGTGATTTCCTCATGATGTTCTGCGAATAACATGGGAATTGTGTTCCAGATTACTAACACCTATAGTTTTACTACACCTAAAAAAAAAACCCATTTTATTAATTCTCCTACCTTAGAAAATGGAGATTATCTTTTTTGTGTATTCATTTCTAAGCATCTCTGAATTAAGAATTCATTTAGAACTCAATTTTTAGATCACAATAATAGCTCTCATGTATTAAGGTCTCATGATATGTTTTAAATACGTATATAATCCCATTTAATAAGGTTCAGATATATAGTAAGAAAAAGAGAATGAAATTTTGACTGGGAAGGAAAAAAAGTGGTTTCAAGAGTAAGACAAGTACAGAGAACAGTCTCCCTTGCAAGTTCTGGGGAAGGAGACCTGCCCCCAATCTCTTTAAGAGCAAATGTTGGAAAAGGAAGAAATGAGAGGGAAAAAGAGACCCAACTAAGGAACCTCCTCCTCTCTCTCTCTAAAGCAGTGAAATAAGGAATTAACAAGTAGGAGCTCACAGAAAGATTTATTTAAATTTTAGAGATTAAGATATTAAAGGAAAAGAGTAGCACCATATTCATCTTCTAAGTAAAACTATCTTAAAACTAAAATAAGGGGCGCCTGCACTGCACAGTCGGTTAAAGGTCTGACTTCTTGGTTTCGGCTCAAGTTGTGATCTCAGAGTCATGACATCAAGCCCCACATCAGGCTCCATGCTCAGTGCAGAGTCTGCTTAAGATTCTCTCTCCCTCCTTCTCCCTCTACTCCTCCCCCGCCAACTCTTGCTTGCAAGCTCTCTCGCTCACTCTCTTTCTAAAATAAATAAATAGGGGCGCCTGGGTGGCACAGCGGTTGGGCGTCTGCCTTCGGCTCAGGGCGTGATCCCGGCGTTGTGGGATCGAGCCCCACATCAGGCTCCTCTGCTATGAGCCTGCTTCTTCCTCTCCCACTCTCCCTGCTTGTGTTCCCTCTCTTGCTGGCTGTCTCTATCTCTGTCAAATAAATAAATAAATAAAATCTTTAAAAAAATAAATTAATTAAATTAAATTAAATAAATAAATAAATCTTAAAAAACTAAAACAACATGGCCTAAACTTTCAGGTTAAGGATGAGGAACATTTTTTTATAAGCTGATGGCAGCAGTATTGCCACTGTGACATCTCACAGCCTCACACATGATCAATACATTTAAAAACCCTTCAGTTTGAATATGGAGGTAGAAAAAGAACATATTTAGTGGTCATAGTGGTGGGAGAAGCAATTAGTACAGGAGAGAAATGAACGTTATAAATATGGCTGCAAGGTAAGGGAGAGGACAAGGGAGAAACAGCTCATCACCAGACAGTAAGTAGTTTTACTCACCATGTTATGCAAATTTTTCCTGATCTGCCGGATAACACCAGGAAAGGTGGGTCGAAGCAACTCTTGCAGACTAGAAGGCCATGAATTATATCTGCTGTCAACCTCCAAATTGTTGATCCACTAGGAAAAAAATAGCACAACATGGTGCATATACTTGAGTCACTATTAGTGAAATCACCAGAAATAACAGTAAGACTTGAAATGATTTTAAGAAGAATCACATGGGAAAAAAACATTTTCAAAAATACAAAGATATAGCAGAAAAAAGAATGACTAAAACACAAGCCACAGAAGATATTTGCAACCTACAAAACCAATAAAGGCTAGTATCAAAACTATGTACAGAAATCTAACACATCAATAAAAAATGGTCCGCAACATATAAGAAATGAAAATAAGCCACAGATATGAAGAAATTTACAGAGGAAATTAAACAAGGTAATTAACACAAGGAAAGATGCAAATCTTCACTAAATTAGAAACTAAAACCACAGCGAAATTTCACACTCGTTAAATTGAAAAAATTTTAATGTTTGTCAATATCCAAGAATAGGCAAGGGAAGAGAGCGATTGGAACTCTCACCCAATGCTGGTGCCTCAAACAGTCACTTTAGAGAAGTACTCTAGTTCTAGGTGTCCATCCTAAATAAATTCTCACATATATGCACAGAGAGAGAGGTACAAAAGTACTGCTTGTGACAGCAAAAAACTGGATATAACTTAATTCTATAAAGGGAACAGTGAGTAAACAGTATGTAACATTTCTACAAAAAGGACAAGGTGGGAAAGTATGTGAACATTACCTTGTTTGTGTAAACAGTATTTCTGAAAGGATACACAAGTAATTGATAATGCCTGTTACTTCTAGGTAGAAAAACTGGACAGCCAGGTGATGAGGTATGGGTATGATGACATACCCTTCTGTATGTCCTGACTTTTAAACTGTGACTATACAAAAGATCTTTTTTTTTAATAAGCAAAATATAAAACATGATAGGATAAAATAGATCTATATGGGTCAAACTATGTGAGTCCTGACAAAATTGCTGAGTAACAAGGAAAATGATGAAGGGACACTGCTATGGCATTTTTCAAATTTTCAAAACATACAATAGGAAATAAAGTAATAAAGTAAGGGACAGGAGGAATGCACACCTACTTATAAAGAACAATCAGCTGCAGGGAGGAAAGGGGTGGAAGTAAAAGAGGATTTGGACAGAAACATTGTTTTCTTCCAAGAAAATAAGATCTGACACAAAATGATTAAATGTTAACACGTACTAAGTATGGTGATGGGCTATACTGTTATTAATTATATTAATCTCTTTACTCTTTGTAATTAAAAATGTTTTTAACAAGAAAACAAATAATGTAACAATATTCATCAAAATAAAAACATTACCTAGGGAGAACTCAAGTAATGATCATCTACATTCGACATAATTTTCTTTTGAAAAAAATTCCCCACAATAAATGCAGTACAGAAACCAAGAAAAAAGGACAGGAGGGTCAAGGGTGTGCCAGGCACACCTGTAACAACATTCTTCCTTTGACCACACAAGGAGACAGAGGCTCAGAGACATCAATACAGCAGACATTAATCTATATAAATTCTTCACATACAAAATAATCAAAGTTCTTTTAAAGAAGGATATTGGCCAAAAAAAAAAAAAAAATCACACAGAACTTGTATGCAACTGAGAAAATACAAACTTAGCATTCTTTTTCCCAAGAGATGCTCAGCCGAATCCTAGGGGGATACAAAACTGGAAAAATCACTGTCTTAATCACATTAAACATAATAATTCAACTTTTTGGAGGATTTAAGGGACTACTTTATTATATATACAGAGTCCCAAATAAGCAGTTGTTGTAAATCACTGTATGATGCCAATATAAGAGATGGCAGAAGTAACCTACCTCTCACAAAACACAAATGAGAAAACCATAATAAAATGCCTGGCCAGAATGCCCCCAGGACACTCCAGAATACCTACTGAAATAGCAGGACTCCGGATGTCTACAGCATAGTCGGCCTCAGAGGGCTGGATGTTCAGTTTCAAAACATTATGCAGAGAAAGGCCTTCTATTCCCAATCTGTGCAGACCCTCCATTACCCGAGCTTCATTCCTCAAAACATCAAACAGACTGGGGGGGGGGGGAGGGATTTNGGAAGGTATTTAGTAGAAAAAGTTTAAAAAAACCAACCAACCCTCACCATGAAAAAATTTATCAGTTCAAACTCAATGCCCTGTTCAAACTAGCCAAGAAATCAAAAAAGGGAGCTCTTCCCCTTGCTTCATCTTGTCAAAATATACAGAACAAAGTAGGTAGGACTTGCTTCTTATTTATACTTACCAATGTATCTATCAGGTATAAAATTACCTCTAAATATAAACACACAATTTGAGGATGAAATAATCCTCACCTGAATTTTACCCTACATGTTAAAAAAAAAAAAAAAAACACACGATGGTAACTTCTCTGTATTATTTCTACATAAATCTACAATTATCTCATAATTAAAAATTTATTTTAAAAAATAGCTACATTATATAGATTTAACATAGGTTACAACATCAGTGTGATGTTGCTAGGGAACAACATCACACTGATGTTGTTAGGGAAGGTAGAAAAGATGGGAAGGAAGAAGAAATAAAAAGCCAGGATGAAGACGTCACTTTTCTTAGTTCTTTTATTTTGTCTATCACTTAAAACTGTTTAAATAAGCCAAGTACTCAATCTGTAAACTCTGAAAAATTAAAGAGATAGGTGTATATTTTTTACTTTAAAAAAAAATACAAATCTGGGCAATCTTTTTAAAGCATCCACATCCATTTTACTAACTTTTTACTGGCTCTAAAAAGCAGGAGGAGGACATAAAAGATCAATTAAAATAATTAATGTGAAAAATATTATTGTGGGAACTGGTTCTTCTGAAGTACTAGCAGTAGCTTTTGTTTTTACTATTATGAAGCCACAGTGTCAACTGTGTCAATCTCAATTCCAAGGACAAAATCTGAATTCTACCTAAATACCCAACCCCCCTCAAAATTCATAAGGCCAATTTAGAGCAAGTTAGCCCTGAACCCCATTTTAGCAACACAAAAAGGTAGATATTCTTTTTTTTTTTTTAAGATTTATTTATCCATTTGAGAAAGAAAGGAGAGAGCAAGCAGGGGAGGGACAAAAGAAGAGGGAAAGAGAAACTCAAGCAGACTCCTCGTGGGGCTCAATGTCATGAGATTACAACTCTGAGATCATGACCTGAGCTAAAACCATCAGTCAGCCACTTAACAGACTATGGCACCCAGGTGCCCCTAGATATTCAAATAATGTATGTAAAATGGAACACCTTCTGAGATATGGGAGGCAGAGGCAGTATTTTGAATAAACCTACTTTACACTATTTCCAGAAGTCAATGAACCCGCTCACACTCTTTTTTTATGGATAAGAGGAAAACTATAGCTCTAAAAAAGGGCATCCTCAAAAGACACTAAGGCGTTCAATGTCCAAGGCCTTGAATGTACATTATGGTAACAAATGACATTATTATCGTGTCCATCCCGGTCATCCACTCAGGACTCAGGACTCACCACTTACTGCACCTGGTAAGCCAATAGGCTTTGCAACGTGCCATGTCAAGTAGGAAAAACAATCCGAACATGCTTTAAGGAGCTAACATTATAAAATCTTTTCAGAGAATAAAAAATATTATCCATACCTGAATATATCCTGTGTATCTAAATCAATATGAAGTCCATTGATGAAGAGCGCGCAATCTCCCGGCTGTAATCCTAAAGTTCCCTTGAAATACTAAAATATTTTTAAAAAATTGTTAAGGAACAGGAAGAGAATGTTTAACAAAAATTTCCATGTTTCTGACTTTAGTATATGTACAAATGTTGCATCCTCTTATTTACTACAGGAAACCCTAAGGCTGGGTTAAGATTTCATTTAATGTACTCCCACAGACTGTTCTTATCATTTACTGCATTGCAATGAAACTGCTAGTTCGTGTGAAATACATGACTCCTCCCTTCTTCCTTCCAACTACGATTAATACAACTGTTTCCTATAATGTCGGGGAAAGGAGGAGGAGGGAGATTGGTTAAATAAGCCAAGTGCTGAGGGTCACTTTTCATATAAGAGGACTTCTATTACTACTTCCTATTTGTGATGCCAGCCAAGGTGGCGACAGCAGTCACTAACAGCTGGGCCTTCTTGATGAACTCCAGGGATCTAATCTAAAAGGGTTTCAAAACCCCACACCTCCCTTAAACCTTCAAACTAATGCACACTAAGAAACTGAGTTGCTGCCCTGAAGACAGTACCCACATGCAACCTAACTGTCCAAGACCTGATCTCCATGGGGCCCTTCAACTGCTGCTCCCTAAGACAGTGGCTCCCTGACACACAGGTGACTGTGCAGTCCCTGCAGCCCTTCAGACCTGCCTGACCCGTCAGACACACTGCTTGGATGCCATGCTGTAGCTTCTATTGACTTCTATTCTTTCCGTTTAATTACTCTTCCCTTCTGAGGAAACTGGGACGACTATTCATATTCCATACCACAGGGAGCTAATCCACACAGCAAAGGGAAAAAACTACTCAGATACTAGGGACAGAACTTAAGCCCTTAGTTCTCACAGGGTGGGGAAAAGGAGGACAGGGACTGTTGAGCTCCCTTCATTTCCCAGTAGTCAGCACACTAATAGAAGTAAACTTTAAGGCCCAGTATTGCATGGGTAAAGCATACAATGATGAGGAAGCCACAGCTTTTGCTTCTTTGCCCTACAAGTATTAAACTACAAGTAAAATAAGGGAAAATGGAGAGTTGCATCAATTCAGAATAGGAATTTCTTACATGGGAAAGAAAAACTCCATGTCCACTCACACCCAGGCTGTACACCCTATGACTATAAGAAACAGTGAATCTGAGCTGCTACACACGACTCATATCTATTTCAAGATCTGGGTGCTAGTAACAGAGCAAAGTTCACTTTGTGAAAATTGATCACACTAAAGATTGTGGGTTTGGCACATTTTTGCATGTGTTGTATACTTTCGTATTTTATACTTTAACAAAATATTTAATTTTTAAAAATCCCAAAGAATCAAGGAAGTACTACAGTCTATATAATTTAATATTTTGCTCTCTTGCAGGGGAAAGAAGCCCTAAAAATTAGATAATACTGGTACTGTTATTCTGGAAATCAAAAATGAGGTAAATAAAAACTGTTAATAAGGTTTCTTCAACTTAGTAAATATTTGAGATAAATTTGGTTTACTTATTCCTCAGATCTATTTCATTAATTAATATCTCATATGTAAAGGTTTAAAAAATCTGGGGTAAAGATAGTAGACTGAGCATAAGCATTTCTTTTTTTCCCCTCCTGAAACTCTGTTGAAATATCAGTTTTTTAAAAAGGGACTTTTATCAAGTTATAAATCCACAACAAAGAGGACAAAAAAGAAAAAGGGCAATTAATTCTGGAAGGTGGAAAGGAGATGAATGAGTACCAACTGTCTTAGCAACCCCAAGAAAGTTGAATGCCAGGCCAAAAGTGGGAAAAGCCAACAGAAACCATAAGTTATCCTGTGGACCTTCTCAAAAGGCTCAAGAATTGACAGTACAAAGAACACATGTATGAAGGGGTAATAACTAGGCTAAACAATGCGTGCTGTAAAGATAAGAGCACTCGGACTGCCCTGCTGATTTCACACAGTAAGGTGACTGCTGTCATGACTCCCTCTACTCCAGAAAAATGGAGGCTCATTCCCGGCAAAGAGTGAAAGACAGAATCTGGGAACTTGGGGAAATGAAGCACAACTGACGGCAGGGATCCCATACTGAAAACTGCAGACTGAGTGGAAGTTCCCGAATGTTCTTCCTACTGGGCTTCTACCACTCAGGCAGCCAGACTTCACTCTCCAGGCAGAAGATCAGAAGATCCTTTTCTGGAGACTGAAGCTCAAGAGGAAAGGTACCAGGATACTGACACTGGGGTGACTAGGAAAAGGCCATACCAGGAGAGCCTACCGTCAAAAAGCCTCATCCTTAAGGCTTCCCATCAGCTCTTTACTCCTCGCTCTCTTCAATATGAGCAGAACATGTAAGGAAAGCCTTCAACATTAAAGACAAGAGGCCAAAACAAAAAGAAAGTCAACTTAAGAGAAAACAGATGGTGCAAGAGAGAAGAAAACATACACAAGCACCACTGCTAGTGTCAGAAAAATATAAGAACACCATAAAAAGAAGAATCTAAGAACAAGAACCCTTAGAAATTAAAGATTTGAAAACTAAAGGAAAAATATCAACAAAGGAGTTGAAAATCTTTCCCAGAAAGTTTAAAAATAAAGCATAAAAGAACTGGAAAACAGGAAATAAAATGTATTTTTTAATTAGGACAAAGTAGTCGAGGCAATGAAATACCTTAAAAATGAAGAATTCCAAATTTTGGAGGGAGAAAAGATGGCGGAGGAGTAGGTGACCCCTTTTTCAGCTGCTCCCCTGAGTCAAGCTGGATAGGTACCAGACCATCCTGAACACCCACAGAATCAGCCTGAGACACAGGAAGATACATCTGGATCTCTACAAATGAACATCTCCAGCACTGAGTATTGAGGTACGAAGCGGGGAGCCGTGAAACCGCGCACAGATATCGGAAGATAAACGGAAAGGGGAGGGAGGCGCCGCGGGCACCGGGAAGCGGTAGCCACCTGCATTGGGGAGTGGGCCAGACTTGCGAACTGACACCCCTGAGGACTGACACCCCTTAAGAAAACAGACTGAGACAGTAAGCCTGGGAATGCACGTGCGACCAGTCTGAAAACCAGAGCTCCGGAGCGCTCACTGGAACCAGACTAAAAGCAGGAGCTCGGGAGCAGACGTGCGTCCAGACTGATAACCGGAGCACCGGAGCGCACACTCGAGCTAGGCTGAAACCGAGAGCTCAGGAGCGCGTGCGTGGCCAGACTGAAAACCTGCGCTCCCGACTGCGCGGGAACCACACTGAAACAGGGAGATCGGGACCACGTGCGGGAACCGGGGGCAACTGGCGGTGTTAAAAGCACAAAGGACAGAGATGTACTGGCCCTGGAAGTGAGGGCTGGAAGACAACCCAGAACGCTGTAGGGTTTTTGTTAGCACTGACAGAAACAGAGCTAAAGAGGCCAGGAGAGCTCAGTGGAGAGCGGACTGCGATCTCTCTGTTCTGAGATAGAGGCGAGGATTTGGCCACTGCTGCTCTGACTCTCAGAAGACCAACAGAAAACCACCAGGGAAAGCCACCAGAGAACAAAAGCCCGGAAATACCAGCTCACATTGTACCAATTCCCATCCCCCCTCGCAGGGGACAGGACGACTCTAGTCAAACAGGGTTGCCTGAGTATCAGCGTGGCAGGCCGCTCCCCCAGAAGGCAGGCTGAAAAATCAAGAAGCCAACATCCCTAAAGTCCCGATAAAACAAGTGCACACTACTTGGGTCCTGGTCAATAATTTGGGCTCTGTGCAACCCCGCAACCTCTCCTCATCAGAAGGACAAGGAGGAGAAACCCTCAGCAAAGAAAGGAGACAGAGACTGTGGCCTCTGCCATAGAAATAATAGATATGGATATCACTAAATTGTCAGAAATGGAGTTCAGAGTAACAATGGTCTAGATAAGTGTAGGGTTGAAAAAAATATTAACGAAAATATTAACGAGAATATAGAATCTCTAAGGGTGGAAATGAGAGCGAATAAGGCAGAAATTAAAAATACTATGAATCAACTGCAGTCTAAAGTAATGCTCTGATGGCCAGGGTAAATGAGGCAGAAGAACGAATTAGTGAATTGGAGGATGGGATGGTAGAAGAGAAAGTTCACACAGAAACTTGGCTCAGAAAAATCCAATCTCAAGAATGTAGATTATGGAGGATAACGACTCAAAGAAATGTTCCAGTGTCAGAATCATCGGCATCCCCAAGGCGGTGGAAAAAGAGAGAGGTCTAGAAGAGATATTTGAACAAATTGTAGGTGAGAACTTCGCTAATCTGGCAAAGGATACAAGCAAAGGATACAAGCATTCATGTCCAAGAGGCAGAGAGTACCCCTCCCAAGGTCAATGACGACAGACCTACACCACGTCACGTCATAATGCAATTCGTAAATATTAGATCCAAGGATACAGTATTGAAAGTAGCCAGTGGGAAGAAAATCCTTACATACAGAGGTAAAAATATCAGAATAACGTCAGACCTGTCTACAGAGACCTGGCAGGCTAGGAAGGGTTGGAGGAGTATTTTCAAAGCTCTATCTGAGAAGAACATGCAACCAAGGATCCTTTATCCAGCAAGGATGTCATTCAGAATTGATGGAGAGATAAGGACCTTCCAGGATCGGCAGAAACTGACAGAATTTGTAACCACCAAACCAGCCCTACATGAGATGTTAAGGGGGGTTCTATAAAAGAAAAAAGGCCCCAAGAGTGATACAGAACAGAAATTTATAATCTATAGAAACAAAGACTTCACAGGCAAGAGGACATCATTAAAATCATATCTCTCAATAACCACTCTCATGTCAATGGCCTAATGCTCCCATAAAACACCACAGGGATCCAGATTGGATAAAAAGACATGACCCATCCATTTGCTGTTTACAAGACACTCATTTTGAACCTAAAGATACATCCAGACTGAAAGTGAAGGGATGGAGAACAATTTTCCATGCCAACGGACCTCAAAAGAAAGCTGGGGTAGCAATTCTTAGACAGATTAGATTTTAAACTAAAGACTGTTGTTAGAGACACAGAAGGACACTATATTATTCTTAAAGGATGTATTCAACAAGTGGATATGACAATTATAAATATCTATGACCCCAACAGGGGAGCAGCTCTTAACGAGAATAAAGAGACGTACAGATAATAATACATTAATAGTAGGGGACCTCAACACTCCACTATCGGCAATAGACAGATCACCTAAGCAGAAAATCAACAAAGAAACAAAAGCTTTGAATGACAAACTAGACCAGATGGACCTCACAGATATATACAGAACACTACACCCCAGAACAACAGAATACTCATTCTTTTCAAATGCACATGGAACTTTCTCCAGAACAGACCATAAACTGGGTCACAAAACAGGTCTCAACCGATACCAAAAGACTGAAATTATTCCATGCATATTCTCAGATCACAATGCTTTGAAACTGGAACTCAATCACAAGGAAAAATTTGGAAGAAACTCAAACACTTGGAAACTAAGAACCATCCTGCTCAAGCATGATTAGGTAAACCAGGAAATTAAAAATCATTTTAAACAATTTACGGAGACTAACGAGAATGAAAAAACAACAGTCCAAAACCTATGGAACACTGCAAAGGCAGTCCTAAGGGGAAAATACATAGCCATCCAAGCCTCACTCAAAAGAATAGAAAAATCTAAAATGCAGTTTTTATATTCTCACCTCAAGAAGCTGGAGCTGGAACAGAAGAACAGGCCTAACCCATGTACGAGAAGGCAGTTGATAAAGATTAGAGCAGAGAACAATGAATTAGAAACCAGGAGCACAGTAGAGCAGATCAACAGAACTAGAAGCTGGTTCTTTGAAAGAATAAATAAGATCGATAAGCCACTGGCCAGACTTATTCAAAAGAAGAGAGAAAGGACCCCAATTTATAAAAATAAGAATGAAAGGGGAGAGATCACGACCAACACCAATGAAATAGGAAGGATCATTAGAAACTTTTATCAACAGCTTTATGCCAATACATTAAACAACCTGGAAGAAATGGATGCCTTCCTGGAAACTTATAAACTACCAAGACTGAAACAGGAAGAAATTGACTATTAAAACAGACCGATTAATTATGAAGAGATTGAAGCAGTGATCAAAAACCTCCCGAAAAACAAGAGTCCGGGGCCTGACAGATTCCCCAGGGAATTCTACCAAACATTCAAAGAAGAAATAATACCTATTCTCCTGAAGCTACTTCAAAAAATAGAAACAGAAGGAAAACTACCAAACTCATTCTATGAGGCCAGTTATTACCTTGATCCCCAAACCAGGCAAAGACCCCCTCAAAAAGGAGAATTATAGACCGATTTCCCTGATGAATATGGATGCCAAAATTCTCAACAAGATCCTAGTTAATAGGATCCAACAGTCCATTACAAGGATTATCCATCAAGACCAAGTGTCATCCCTGGGATGCAAGGGTGGTTCAACATTCTCAAATCGATCAGTGTGATAGATCATATCAACAAGAAAAGAGTCAAGAACCATATGATCCTCTCAATTGATGCAGAAAAGCATTTGACAAAATACAGCATCCTTTCCTGATTAAAACCCTTCAGAGTGTAGGGACAGAGGGTACATTCCTCAATTTCATAAAAACCATCTATGAGAAGCCTACAGCGAATATCATTCTCAATGAGGAAAAGCTGGAAGCCTTTCCCTGAAGATCAGGAACACGACAAGGATGCCCAGTCTCGCCATTATTATTCAACATAGTACTAGAAGTCCTTGCAACAGCAATCAGACAACAAAAAGGGATCAAAGGTATCCAAATCGGCAAAGAAGAAGTCAAACTGTCTCTCTCCGCAGCTGAAATGATACTCTATATGGAAAACCCAAAAGACTCCACCCCTAAACTACTAGAACTTATAGAGCAATTCACTAATGTGGCGGGATACAAAGTCAATGCTCAGAAATCAGCTGCATTTCTATACACGAACGAGACTGAAGAAAGAGAAATTTGGGAACCTATTCCATTTACAATAGCACCAAAAATTATACGTTATCTCACAAGTAACTTAACCAGAGACGTAAAGGATCTATATTCTAGAAACTACAAATCACTCTTGAAAGACATTGAAGAAGACACAAAAAGATGGAAAAATATTCCATGCTCATGGATTGGAAGGTGAGCATATTAAACAGATATATGAAACATGTATAAAAGATCCAAATCAAACTTCAAGATGTGAAAAATATAATGTTGGTAATGAAAAATATCATGGATGGGATTAAAAACAGATCATACATTATAGAAGAAAAGATTAATGAGATCGAAAACAAAAAANAGAAATTGTTGATAAGGAAAAACAAAGCTGGGGGCATCACATTGCCGGATTTCAAGCTATACGATAAAGGTGAGATCACAAAGAGAGCATGGTATTGGCACAAAAAGAGACACATAGACCAATGGAACAGAACAAAGAACTCAGAAATGGACCCTCGGCTCTTTGGGCAATTAATCGTTGACAAAGCGGGGAAAAAATCCAGTGGAAAAAAGAGTCTCTTCAATAAATGATGCTGGGAAAATTGGACAGCTACATGCAAAAGAATTAAACTTGACCACTCTCTCACACCATACACAAAGATAAACTCCAAATGGATGAAAGACCTCGATGTGAGACAGGAATCCATCAAAATCCTAGAGGAGAACATAGGCTGCAACCTCTTTGACGGCAGCCGCAGCAATTTTTTTTTTTGACACATCTCCAAAGGCAAGAGAAACAAAAGATAAAATGAACTTCTGGGGGATTCATCAAGATAAAAAGCTTCTGCACAGCCAAGAAAACAGTAAAAAAAAAAAAAAAAAGAAAAAAAAGAACCCACGGGCAGCCCACGGAATGGGAGAAGATATTTGCAAATGACACTGCAGATAAAAGATTGGTATCCAAGATCTACAAAGAATTTCTCAAACTCAATACACAAGAAACAAATAAACAAATCAAAAAATGGGCAGAAGATATGAACAGACACTTTTCCAATGAAGACATACAAATGGCTAACAGACACATGAAAAAATGTTCAAAATCATTAGCCATCAGGGAAATTCAAATCAAAACCACATTGAGATACCACCTTACGCCAGTTAGAATGGCAAAAATGGACAAGGCAGGAAACAACAAATGTTGGAGAGGATGTGGAGAAAGGGGATCCCTCCTACATTATTGTTGGGAATGCAAGTTGGTACAGCCACTTTGGAAAACAGCGTGGAGTCCCTTAAAAAGTTAAAAATTGAGCTACCCTATGATCCAGCAATTGCACTACTGGGTATTTGCCCCGAAGGTACAGACATAGTGAAAAGAAGGGACATATGCACCCCAATGTTCATAGCAGCTCTGTCCACAATGGCTGAATTGTGGAAGGAGCCGAGATGACCTTCAACAGATGACTGGATTAAGAAGATGTGGTCCATATATACAATGGAATATTACTCGGACATATGCACCCCAATGTTCATAGCAGCTCTGTCCACAATGGCTGAATTGTGGAAGGAGCCGAGATGACCTTCAACAGATGACTGGATTAAGAAGATGTGGTCCATATATACAATGGAATAAACATAAGAAATAGCAGGGAGATCGGTAGGAGAAGGAAGGGAAGAATGAAGGGGGAGTAAACAGAAGGGGGAATGAACCACGAGAGTCTATGGACTCTGCGAAACAAACTGAGGGCTTCAGAGGGGAGGGGGTTAGGGAACTGGGATAGGCCAGTGATGGGTATTAAGGAGGGCACATATTGCATGATGCACTGGGTGTTAAACACAAGTAATGAATCATGGAACATTACATCAAAAACTAGGGAGGTACTGTATGGCGACTAATATAACATAACAAAAAATTATTAAAAAAAAAATGAAGAATTCCAGGAAAATAAGAGAGAGAAACCAGAGGGAATGAGGCAAAGAAATAACTCAAGCAAATTTCCCAAAGCTAAAGGAAATTATTTTCCAGATTTGGAGGGGGCACCAACCACTCAAGAGAGCACAGATTTTCTTAAAAGGTACAGCACTGTGAAATTTCAGATTACAGGGCCAAAGAAAAGATCCTGAATGGTTGCTGGAAGTAAAGCAGATCTCATACCAAGGGTTCAAATTTCTCATATTCACAATAGAAATCAAAATTCCAAGAAGCAATGCCTTCAAACTGTCACCCTTGACCCCCTGAACTCAGGAATGACCTACTGAACTCAGGAAACTCCTACAAGGTTCTGTCAATTTCATCTTTTTGAAACTAACAAATTGCTGGAACAGAAAAAGAAACATTTGAGGATGATGGATTATACCCCTGCAAATTAATCAGAAAGTACTCCACATCCTCAGCTTCACTGCAATGTTAAAGTCCCCGGTTTGGGGAATATTCATCCCAAATCCTAATAAAAGGAGCCAGCTTACTCCTATTGGAACAGTCATGGCTTTGGAAATTATTCCCCATGATCTCCCTATTTATACAAATAAAGATGACCTCTCGAGGCAACTCCACCAGGTATGGTCTCTGTCTATAACTCACCAAGGACCAGACCCACTTTGGTCTGGTAATAAAACTTCTAAATGACTTCCAATTTAGAATTCTATACCCAGACAAGATATTAATAAAAAGAGAAGTGGAGGGGTGCCTGCGTGGGTCAGTCAGTTAAGCTTCTGCCTTTGGCTCAGGTCATGATCCCAGGGTCCTGGTATCCAGCCCCACATCAGGCTCCATGCACAGTGGGGAGACTGCTTCTCCCTCTCCCTCTGCCCCTCCTCCCTGCTTGTGTTCTCTCTCTCAAATAAATTAATCTTAAAAAAAAAATGGGAAATTGATTTCTCAGAGTCTGAAATTCACCTCACATGCAACTTTTCTCATGAAGAATAATATGCTGCACCAAAGTAAGGGAGTAAACCAAAAAACAAAGAAGGCCTGGAATCCAAGAACAGGAGAGCCAACAAAAGAGATTAAAGCAAGGTTCCAGGATAAATGGTATGCCCTACACATAGAGAACCACCAGACCACAGTGGAACAGAACGAAAATTGATAAAATCACAACATAAATTCACAGAGAAATTGGAGAGACAGGAAGCACCAATATGGAGTAATGGCAGACATGGGGGTGAGGGGCAGTGAAAGAAAGTTAAACTTCATCCTTGTAATGGAGGCCAAGACATAAGGTTTGAAACTGGAAAACACTGTACCAACTCAAACTTGCTAGAAATCTGGGGATAAATATCAAAACAATTAGCTAAGTGTTGAAAGCAGATACTTCTGGTAAGGGGGACAAAACAGGGAGTAAGTCAAGTTAGGAGGATGCTGTTTATCTAAAAAAAGTGGTGGCACCATCTGATTTTTTTTTTTTTGAGATTTTATTTATTTATTTGAGAGAGACAGAGAGCACATGCACAAGCAAGCATTAGTGGGGAGAGGAGCAGAGGAAGAGGGACAAGTAGACTCCACACTGAGCACGGAGCCCAACATGGGGCTTAATCCCAGGACCCCTAGATCATAACCTGAGCCAAAATCAAGTCAGACACCTAACCAACTGAGCCACCCAGGCACTCGATGTTTGGATAATATTCATATTCAACTTTCATTAAAAATTAAAAATACAAAAAAAGATTAGAGAAATAAAACACCACCATCTTTACTAAAAGGAGAGTAAAACTGTTAAATGTCATTGATGTAACTCAGATTTCCTCATCTTTAAAGATAACAATACAAAACAGAAAGGAAAATAGTGATTTTCTACTGGGTAGTACCTTCTGATTCTCTTCCACTTCGGTTCTAAGTTCCGAACTCACTGCTGTTTTTGTTATTGCTCTAAAAAAATAAAAATGTTATTAGTGTTTAGTTTAACATTTGATATAAATGTCTTCAATTTCCCTGTATTTACATATGAAACAACACATTGCTCAATACATTACAAGAAACTAAATGAAAAAAAAACAAAACAAAAACCTCCACCTTCACAAATAAATACATTTCTCCATTCAGGTGTACGTATATTTTCATTATTACAACATATGACACCACAGAAAAGTAGCAGTAGCAGCAGCATTTTAGAGCAAGTCCAGTTATCCCCAAGATCTTAGGTTAAATATATGTAACTCTATTCCTATATATGACTTTATTGTTCACAGGCTAAAAGCTAATGTTAAATTAAGGTGACAGACTGCTCATCCTATTTGAACACTTTCAGTGGAGGTGTAATCCTACCTGTGTATCTTCAATAGCATGCTGCTAAATGAGAAGGTACTATATGATTTGTAAGTCCTAAGAAATATTTTCCAAAACTAATCAAATAAGCAAACTTATTTATAAAATATCTCACATCAGAAGTCAAAACACCTTGTTCAGTTACTCAAGAAAAACACTGGCAACCATTTAAGTCATTAGCCTCTAAAAATTTGGCTTTTAAAACCATTTATTTAGAAGATGTGGAAGACCATTATACAACTGAAAGCAACATCAAAAATCAGCTGTATTCAAAATCTTATTGTGTCACCATGAGCAAGTCAGCCTCTAGAACTCACTTTCCTCATCAAGTTTGAATAAGACGATGTATATGAAACTCTTCAGGTCCATGCCAGACCCTAGATTAGTTATATCTGCATACATTAGATTTTGTTAACTCATCTAATCCTGAGAGGTAGGTATCATTATTTCCATTTTACTGCTGAGGAAGTGAGGTAAAGAGAGGTCACTTATTTGCAAACATCATGCAACTATCAAGTGACAGAGCCAAGGACACAAGCTAGATGGGTCTCTCCAACCAGACAATATATGGTACTGCCACCTTCCCAAAAAGACAGTATCATTAGCAGTATGGTACTGATAGTAAAACTTTAATTTTCTAAGCATTTTCATATTTTACTTGCCTCATCTTGCATGTAAACATGAAGATAATTAGGTATGTGTCAAAGAGAAGAATGTGTCAGAGCCTTACTCTTTATTACCTGGCTTTGGTAGGAAAATTTTGACTAAGATCCTTCATAACTACCAAAGCTAATTCAATAGGAGCAGCCAAGATTCGGGCAGCGGTCTGGAAACTGAGATCTGCAACAAGGTCAAATGCAATTTAAAACGCATTAATCTAATGCAAAGAGAAATAAGAAAAAAACACATTTCTTTCTCACAATTTTCTTGGTAATTGAGAATGCCTGAGAATGCAACCATTTCAGAGAGTGCCTATAGTCTAATTTCAGGTTTTATTCACTTCCTTTTTCTGAATTTATAACATACCACGAAGTATAGCAAAAGACTTTAGTAAATTATGTTAAAAAAATAATAATCATGTGATAACTACATCTCTGGACCAGAAGAGCAAGAATATATCCTGCCATGTTAATATGTCTTTAACATTCAACAGATACACCGTTCAAGAAATGTATATATAAAGAAACATAAAGACTAAGACAAACATGTTTGTACTATTACACACTTATGTATCTGTTTACACAAAGATCTGGCACTCATTTTTATATGTACTTCTGCATAGTGTTATCTGTCTCCAAAAGGACTTCTTTTCTTTTCTGATTAATCACAATTAATCACTCTATCTTGAAAATCTGTGGTACCCTCAGAATCTGGCCAATAAACAACATTAATTTCAAATTCTACATTTTTTTAATACCATAAAATTTAGTCAAAAAGTAGGCGAGTTGATTCCTCTACATGTTTATTACCTTGCAATTGCCAAACTTTTAAAGGTGCCATTTCATTGGTGCTCTCCACAAGATGTTTTCTGAGTTCTTTCAACTGCCCCTTCAGGTCAGGGTGCAGGTCTCTGAAAGAAACATAAAATCAGTCTTATTGATGTGTCTTTGCTTTCTCAAAGCACACTTAGATGTTGGCTCCAATTTTATCTTCATGATTTTCCCCTTAGCAATTAAGAAAATTCCTGCAATATATGAAAAATATTAAAGCATAATTATTTTTCTTAAAAATAAGCTAATATAGGGGTGCCTGAGTGGCTCAGTCAGTTAAGTGTCTGCCTTCAGCTCAGGTAATGATTCCAGGGTCCTGGGATCAAGCCCTGTATCTGAGCCCTGCATTGGGCTCCCTGCTTAGTGGGGAGTCTGCTTCTCCCTCTGCCCCAAGCCCTGCTCATGTTCTATCAAATAAATAAATAAAATCTTAAAAAAAAAAAAAGCTAATATAGAAAATTACTATTTTAAAAATCATAAAATTTACAGATTAAAAAAATGAATCACTACAATAGTGATTCTCTGTGTCAGGGAGAGGAGATGGGACTGAGAGTGGGGACCAAGGGGACCCCCAACTCTACCTGTAGTGTTTTACCCATGTTTGTTTCTTTAAGTAAAAGAAGGCATATGTTGGAAAAAACTTGATAAATAGTTATTTGGAACCGAAAAGCAAATATGATTACAACCATCAATTCTGGGTGTTAAGTACATGGGTATGTTCTATTATTTTCCATATACTTTACTGAATCTTTCTAGTTTCTCAAAATAAAACTGGAAATATATCACTGCCAGTCCCAAAATGGATTTCTTTCAGCTACATGATCATAAATCCTTTAATCACATGAATAATACAACTTAAGGTAACCAAGATTATTGGGTTTCCTTTAGTTTTATCTTGAAATATAGTACATTCTATTTAAAGCTAGTAAAACAGAAGTTATCAGACACAGATACATATCATTTAGATCAGACAACAGATGACTGGTAGAGTAATTCCGTTCTTTTAAATACAAGAAACTCAAAATTCTTAAATGCCACATACAGAAACTAAAATATTTACTCAGATTCTTCACCCTCCAACAAATTCATTTCCAATCAGTTACTACAAACTCACCTTCATGATAGAAATATCAGAAAATGTTAGATAGCTAAATAACTGTTTTGAATGACCACAAAAGGAAATGTCTTTAGTACTCTACAAACTAGCTTTGTGCTCTAAATACAGAAGATCATAATGCTATCCAAAAAGCAAACATAAAAAACATGAATATGAAAAGAGATTCTGGAAACCTGGGTTTAATAAAAATGGATCTGACTACATACTAAGGAGGCCCAAACTAATGTTAAACACAAAGAAACATGCATATGCATAGGATGAACTGAACGTATGCACAGAAATTCAACATGAACTGACTCATCTCTGCTAAATTGTTAGTCTGATTAAGTCATTTCACTGGGCCAAATGTTAAAGCTCAAATACATGAAACTGGGCCTATATATATTTCTTCATGATCCATTCCTTTACCAAAAAAAAAAAAAAAAAAAAGCCCAAAACAAACAAAAACACAAAAACCAAAAAACCTCACTCTAGCTGTCCTCATTAAGATTTCCAAATAAAACAGAATTCAGGACTCTAAACAATTTTCAAGGCATAATAGAAATAACTACAACACTTAAAATAACAGCTAAGAAGAATTTTCAGCTATAAATTTCTATAAAATTTCATGAAATGGCTATGAAATTTCAAGAAAACATCTTTTATCCTCTTTAATCTGAAGGAAAGTCTAATATATTTCAATTGAATGTACCTTTTTGCATTGTTTCAGGCTATGCTTAGCTTAAGTAAATAGCTATGACCTCTCTCACTTAAAATATTTTTTTATTTCTTGAGAAAAATTGAGTGAAACAATTATATGTTACTACTATGTGAATCAAAAACTGGAATGTAACTTTACGTCATCAATTGCAAGACCCAGAAAAGGAAATCAACTAAAGCCATAGGCAGGCCACCTTAATATCATTTAATAATAATGTGCTCCAAATGCCTGGAGAATCATAAACTACACAGTAGGTGAACTGGTAATTGCTTCATATCAGATTACATATAGAAAGAACTACTGAGAGATCTGTAACTCAGACAGTAATGAGAAAGATGATGCTTATAATGGGAGGAAGCCTGGAGCTTTAAGAGAATAAGGGCATTTCCCAAAATAATATGCCATACCTTAATTTTCCAAAGAGGAATCCCTGAACTTCATCAATGGGATCATTTTCACCAATCACTGTGGTGTTTACCTCAGTTCCTATAAAAGCACAAGCAAATACGTGTCTAATTGTTTAGAAGGGAAATTAAAATGTTATTTACCTCATAAATTTGAATAATGTAAAGCAAAAGCACCTGAAATTTTAATACCATTTAAAACATTAAATACCTCAATGAACATTTTGCAGGTTTTTTTTAAACAAACAAACAAAGAGAATAAATGTATTTTTCAATGGATAAAGTAAAAATGGATTCTTTCCTTACACTTTGGAAAATTTTATATGTTAAAAAGCTCAAGGGGGGAGGTTAAGATGGCGGAGGAGTAGGGGACCCCTTTTTCAGCCGGTCCCCTGAGTTGAGCTGGATAGGTACCAGACCAGCAGGAATATCCACGGAATCAGCCTGAGACGCAGGAAGATACATCTGGATCTCTACAAATGAACATCTCCAGCGCTGAGTATCGAGGTACGAAGCGGGGAGCCGTGAAACCGCGCACAGATATCGGAAGCTAAACAGAAGGGGGAGGGAGCCGCCGTGTCAGGGCGCCGGGAAGCGGTAGCCACCT
>NC_048219.1:92101286-92102724 GCF_002007445.2 Ailuropoda melanoleuca
AAATATTCCATGCTCATGGATTGGAAGAATTAACATAGTTAAAATGTCCATGCTACCCAGAGCAATCTACACTTTCAATGCCATCCCGATCAAAATACCCAGGACATTTTTCAAATAACTGGAACAAATAGTCTTTAAATTTGTATGGAACCAGAAAAGGCCCCGAATCTCCAAGGAACTGTTGAAAAGGAAAAACAAAGCTGGGGGCATCACAATGCCGGATTTCGAGCTGTACTACAAAGCTGTGATCACAAAGACAGCATGGTACTGGCACAAAAACAGACACATCGACCAATGGAACAGAATAGAGAACCCAGAAATGGACCCTCGGCTCTTTGGGCAACTAATCTTTGATAAAGCAGGAAAAAACATCCGGTGGAAAAAAGACAGTCTCTTCAATAAATGGTGCTGGGAAAATTGGACAGCTACATGCAAAAGAATGAAACTTGACCACTCTCTCACACCATACACAAAAATAAACTCCAAATGGATGAAAGACCTCAATGTGAGACAGGAATCCATCAAAATTCTAGAGGAGAACATAGGCAACAACTTCTATGACATCGGCCAGAGCAACCTTTTTCACGACACATCTCCAAAGGCAAGAGAAATAAAAGATAAAATGAACTTATGGGACTTTATCAGGATAAAGAGCTTCTGCACAGCCAAGGAAACAGTCAAAAAAACTAAGAGACAGCCCACGGAATGGGAGAATATATTTGCAAAGGACACCACAGATAAAGGACTGGTATCCAAGATCTACAAAGAACTTCTCAAACTCAATACACGAGAAACAAATAAACAAATCATAAAATGGGCAGAAGATATGAACAGACACTTTTCCAATGAAGACATACAAATGGCTAACAGACACATGAAAAAATGTTCAAAATCATTAGCCATCAGGGAAATTCAAATCAAAACCACACTGAGATACCACCTTACGCCAGTTAGAATGGCAAAGATAGACAAGGCAAGAAACAACAATTGTTGGAGAGGATGTGGAGAAAGGGGATCCCTCCTACATTGTTGGTGGGAATGCAAGTTGGTACAGCCACTCTGGAAAACAGTGTGGAGGTCCCTTAAAAAGTTAAAAATTGAACTACCCTATGACCCAGCCATTGCACTACTGGGTGTTTACCCCAAAGATACAGACGTAGTAAAGAGAAGGGCCATATGCACCCCAATGTTCATAGCTGCATTGTCCACAATAGCCAAATCATGGAAGGAGCCGAGATGCCCTTCAACAGATGACTGGATTAAGAAGCTGTGGTCCATATATACAATGGAATATTACTCAGCTATCAGAAAGAACGAATTCTCAACATTTGCTGCAACATGGACGGCACTGGAGGAGATAATGCTAAGTGAAATAAGTCAAGCAGAGAAAGACAATTATCATATGATTTCTCTCATCTATGGAACATAAGAACTAGGA
>NC_048219.1:92112185-92115379 GCF_002007445.2 Ailuropoda melanoleuca
CCTGCTTGTGTTCCCTCTCTCGCTGGCTGTCTCTATCTCTGTCAAATAAATAAATAAAATCTTTAAAAAATAAATAAATAAATAAATAAATAAATAAAATAAAAAAATAAAAAAGTAACTGGATCTAAAAAGGAATATAGATGGAAGGTAAAATTATCTACGAAGCATGGTAAGATATTCCAGAGAAAGGCTAAATGAGACATGAGTTTGTTTAAAGTGAAATGCATAAATGCCAATGCATAATGAGACAAGTCAAGCTGCAACTTTAATGAGAGGCACACTGAGAAGACTCAGTATAATGACATGGGAAAAGAAAGGATATAATGACAAGTACTGCTGTGTGCACTGATGTCATTTATGTAATACATTAATATTAAGATGTCCTTTCCTATAAATGCAAGAGAAAGAATTCAGAGGTGGAGAAATGGAAAGCTTGCCATGAAAAACTGACATGAAACTTTTCATTACACTCTTCATTTTAGTGAATTATTATAAAATTTACAAACACAAAGAAAAGAAAGAATAGTATGATAAAGCCCCATGTACCCATGATCCAGCTTCAATATTATCAACTCATGGCCAATCTTATTTCATCCACCTTCCTGCCATACTCCAATAGATTATTTTGACGCAAATCCCAAATAATATTTCATTTATAATGTTTCAGTGTGTCTCAATAAAAGATAAGAGATTTTTTTAAATACCTCATTATCAACCTCTTAAAAAGTAATAAAATTCTCCATAGATGGCAACTGGCAATATAGTTTTGCAATCTTCCCAAGTTCCTTCATTAAAACAGAGCAACTAGATAGCCAATGGATCATACTACGACTAAATGAATGGGAAAAAATATCCCTATGACATAAGACCTGTGGGTATCAGATGCCATGGAGAAGGAAGCAGAGGGAAGTTTAATAACAGAGATTCTGATGATCCTGCCAACAAGAAAACCAAACAGCCAACAGGTTTTCACTGTAAAGTATGGTGGGCCAATGCATTTGTTCAGTCTAGTACCAGGTGAGCACAAGGAGGTCCATGAAAAGATTTAAGGGCTTAGGGCAGTTTAGCTGCTCTGAACTCTCAAAACTCACAAGCTAGGAGTACTTGCGAGGACAGGGCCCTACTGTAAGGAGAAACTGCTGAAGGTGCAATAAAACTTGAAGAGCACAGAGACATAGAGACAACTAAAGAGAAAGTCCAATGAAAGTGCAGGAGGGGAATAAAGGAAATCTCAAAAACCATAACACCATTTTTTTAATTTATTTTTTTGATGTAAAGTTCGATGATTCATTAGTTGCATATAACACCCAGTGCACCATGCAATACATGCCCTCCTTACTACCCATCACCAGCCTATCCATAACACCATTTTTTTAAGCCACCATATTTTTTTTTTTTAAGATTTATTTATTTATTCGACAGAGATAGAGACAGCCAGCGAGAGAGGGAACACAAGCAGGGGGAGTGGGAGAGGAAGAAGCAGGCTCATAGTCCAAGAGCCTGATGTGGGGCTCGATCCCACAACTCTGGGATCACGCCCTGAGCCGAAGGCAGACGCTTAACCGCTGTGCCACCCAGGCGCCCCAAGCCACCATATTTTTTTTAATGCTACCTAAAATCAACAGAAGAGGGAGCCATGCCAACCTTTTAAAGATAAGGAAAACCAATTTCACATTAAAAGGAGAAGAAAAGTCTCAATGTCAAATCCCACACAAAGCTAAGAAAAGGGAGGGGGGAGGAATAGAATAACATCCTTATTTTCATGGATGAGGACTGCATAAGAGAAATTTCGGCAACAACACAAATCTACTACATCCGCACTGTCCAATGTGGTAGCCACTTGCCACTGGTGACCATCAAACACTTGAAATTTGGCTGATGCAACTGAAGAGCTAAATTTTTTTTTTTCATTTAATCCTAACTTATTTAAATTTAAATAGTCACACATGGCTACTGGCTACCATATGGGACAGCATAGCTAATAAAGCCATGTCAGAAAAACACAGCCAAAAAACAAATGGAAATGTGAACTACTATTCCAAACAAGTTAAAATGTATCAAGAAAATTATATTAGACATAAAGAAGAACCTAAGACAAAATTTGAAAAACTCAGAAGTGAGGTGAAAGACTCAAGAGAAAAGAATTTGTAAAAGAAGAATCATTGTAGAAATGAAGACTAAACTAGAAGGGGCACAAAAATAAACATAAGAAGTAATGACTTAAATAGAAGATGAAAAGAGGAAGTATTTAAAAATTAAAAAAAAATAAAGAGAAAGCAATTCAGAAAAAGTGACAATGAAGCTAGGCAAAGAAAATTCAACATACAGAGAGATGATATGAATTACAAAAGAAACGACCGGAACAAACTATAATAATTTTTAAGAAAACTTTCTTAAAATAAAAAATGACCTGAAACTCTTTATTAATAAGAACATACCGGATACCTGAGAATATTGACCCAGAACAATCACTCCTCAATTTTTTTCAAAGTCATAATTCATTAGAATATAGTATAAGCTATATTAAGGAAAAATGAAAAATCCTTAGGGCCTCTAGACAAAAAGACCAAGAGACCTTAACAGAAAGAAAATTAGATTATCACCCAACATTCTACAAGAAGACTTTATGCTAAAAGAAAATGAAGTATATTTTAGCCAAGGAAAGTGGATATAAAGCAAGGACTTTATATCTAACACATATAAACATGCAAAACTGAGGAAATATTGTTCCCATGAACCCCTCTTGAGGAATCTAACAGTAAGCAAGGGTCAGAAAAGCCAAGTGATGAGAGACATGTGGCAAAAGGACTGGTGGTGAGCATTCAAGATATAAATTATTTATAAAACTAAGACTAAATGAGGGTTGAGGGGGAGAGTATAATACAAAACACCTATGCTCTTGGTAGAATATATCCATTTTTTAAAATGGGGGAAGGGATAATGGGGATCACTAGGCCAAACTATTTTTAGAAAATGTAATCGTGGGGGCACCTGTGTGGCTCACTCAGTCTGACTCTTGATCTCAGTTCAAGCCCTGCACTGGGCTCCACGCTGGGCGTGGAGCCTACAAGAAAGAAAAGAAAGAATAGAATAGAATNGCTCCCAATGATCTCTACCTCCTGGTAGTCACACCTTTGTGTAATCCTCCCCCCTGCCCGTATGTCAACTGGATAGAGTAGAATAGAATAGAATAG
>NC_048219.1:92115419-92162348 GCF_002007445.2 Ailuropoda melanoleuca
AAAGAAAAGAAAAGAAAAGAAAAGAAAGAAAAGAAGGAGGGAGGGAGGGAGAAAGAAAAAGAAAAGAAAAGGAAAAAGAAAGGAAAAAGAAAGAAAGAAAGAAAGAAAGAAAGAAAGAAAGAAAGAAAGAAAGAAAGAAAGAAAGAAAGAAAAAGTAATTGTGGAAACGGTATGACTACTGTTATTAAGGTTACTGTTTATATAACATCAATAAAACAAACAACTAAACCACAAGATAGTCTAATTCTATCATCCCTTACAACCTTAAGCACTGATATTCTCAGTGTGGAAAAAAAGACCTATAGATGTAACAAAGTAGGCTTGAATTTGAATTGGAAATATGAGTATGACTCATGAAGTATTTCATCTTTACATAGCTTCATATATTTTGCCTTTAGATACACCTGTAGTCACTTCCTACCTCTGCCCATTTAAAAGGCCTAAGAACAATGACAAATCTATTTGCAATGAATATCCCTAGTGCCTAGACAATTGTGCTCTTAAAATACCATTCCCAACAACAAATAAACAAACAAAAATTTTAATGAGTCTCCTAGAGAAATAGCTGATCTCAAATCTAGGGCCAGAGATACACAAGATAAATCTGAAACTACTTACCATATCAGATAGCAAGGAAGCAATCAAAGACTACCAGCACTGCATCAAAAGAACTCAGTAGAAGACTCATACGTTGTTTTCTGAAGTTAGTACAAAGCTCAGCAATCAAAACAGTATAGTACTTTCATAAGTAAAGACACATCAACCAATGGAGTAGAATAAAGAGCCCAGAAGTAAACCCTCATACATATACTCAACTGATTTTCAACAAGGGTGCCAAGACCATTCAACAGAAAAAGGACAGTCTCTCAACAAATGATGCTGGGAAGACTAGATCTCTATAGCCAAAATATGAAGATGGACTCTTACTCTATACCATATACAAAAATAAATTCAAAATGGGTCAAAGACCTAACTTGAGAGCTAATACGGTAACCACAAACTCTTGGAAGAAACATAAGGGTAAAGCTTCATGACACTGGATTTGGCAATGACTTCTTAAATATGACACCAAAAGCACAGGCAACAAAAGAAAATATAAATAAAACAGACTTCATCAAAATTAAAAATTCTGTGTATCAGGGGCGCCTGGGTGGCACAGCGGTTGAGCGTCTGCCTTTGGCTCAGGGCGTGATCCCGGCGTTATGGGATCGAGCCCCACATCAGGCTCCTCTGCTATGAGCCTGTTTCTTCCTCTCCCACTCCCCCTGCTTGTGTTCCCTCTCTCGCTGGCTGTCTCTATCTCTGTCAAATAAATAAATAAAATCTTTAAAGAAAAAAAAAAATTCTGTGTATCAATGGACACTATCAACAGTGAAAAGGCAACCCATAGAATATGAGAAAGTATTTGAAAAGTATATATCTGATAAGTGATTACAATCCAGAGTATATTAAAAAAACAAAACTCCTATAACAACAACAAAAACAAATAATCCACCTGAAAAAGGGTAAAGACAAATAATGGGCAAATCTCCAAAAAAGATACACAGAAGGCCAATAAACACATGATAAGATGCTCCACATCGCTGGTCATTAAGGAAGTGAAAATCAAAACTACAAGACACCACTTCCTACCCATGAAGACAGCCGTTATCAAAAACATAGAAAATAACAAGTGTTGGGAAGTATGTGGAAAAAGTGAAATCCTGGTACATTACCGGTGGGAATGTAAAATGGTGCAGCTACTATGGAAAACAGTTTGGTAATTCCTCATAATGTTAAACACAGAATTGCCACATGATCCATGAATTATACTCTTCTATATAACACCCAAAAGAACTGAAAACAGAGACTCAAACATAAACCAATGTTCCAAGCAGCATTATTCACAACAGTCAAAGGAAGAAACAACCCAAATACCCATCAACAGATGAATGGATATATCAAATGCATTATATACATCCGATGGAATATTATTCAGTATTACAAGAAATTAAATTCTGATACATGCTACAACACGGATGAACCTTAAAAACATTATGCTATGTGAAATAAGCCAGACACAAGAGGACATACACTGTATGATTCCACTTAAAAGAGGTATCTAATAAAATGGGCAAACTGAGAGATAGAAAGTAGACTGGCAGTTACCAGGTAGGGGGCGGGGGAAGGGGGGACGGGAAGTTATCATTTGAGAAGTATAGAGTTTCAGTTTTGCAAGATGAAAGGTGTTCTGAAGATGAATGGTGGTGATGCTTGCACAATAATAAGAATGTCCTGAATACCATTGAACTGTACACTTAAATTAATGGCCAAGACAATAAATCTTACTTTATCTACATTTTCCCACAATAAAAAAAAAAAGAGTTGAAACAATAAATGGTTAAAGTAAAAGGATGCTAGTGAATCAAACTCATTCAAAAACCTGGTAAATAGCAGGAAAGAATCAAGCATGCATTCTGCCTTCCTCATGTGAAAAGTACCAGGTGAGGATATGTACCTCTTTATATCCATGTTCCAAGAACAACAACAACAACAAAAGAATGAGAGTCACCACTTTACGACCCCCAGAGAATTAATGGATTAAGCACAGAGCAGTAATGACTGCTGACTCAAAAAGAGAAGAAAGACATTAGGTATCTCCTAAGGAAACAGCACTGCCTATACACTTGCCAAAAGGATGAAACACAAGTCTCACTGAGCCTCTGGATCAGCTGCCAACGTGCAGTAAACAGAGGACAGAGAAAAAGCTGAACTGCATCATGAGTATGTGATCAACAAAATACAGACTGAAAAAATTTATTCAAAGAAAAGAAAGGGATAGAAGAAGAACCTGTAAATTCAACACCCCCCACCAAAAAAAAATTATCAAAATTTTTAAAACTTGGCAAGACTAAACTATTGTGTGGAGATGCACTCTTAGGCAATATAATGATAAAGAAGTGCAGCAAGTCATTTCCACAAAGGTTGATTAAGTAGTTCTGTTGGAGGGTGAATGGTAGCTGTGAGGAGAGCAGAGCACAAGGGCGGGTGGGCTGCCTGAGGCCTGGCTAAATTCTACTTCTTCACCTGGGGGAAAATTACAAGAGCTCGGGGCACCTGGGTGGCTCAGTCAGTGAAGCGTCTGCCTTTGGCTCAGGTCATGATCCCAGGGTCCTGGGATCAAGTCCCACATCCATCTCCTTGCTCAGCGGGGAACCTGCTTCTCCCTCTGCCGGCAGCTCCCCACTCCTGCTCTCTCTCTCCCTCCCCCTCTCTCTGACAAATAAAATAAATACTTTTTTAAAAAAATTACTAGTGGTCACTTTGCAAAAATTCATTACTATATATTTCTTGTGAGTAGTTTTCTATGACTGCTTTATTTTATAATAAAATAGTGGTTTTAAAATTAACATTTCTTTTACATCAAATGTATGATTGGTGTATGCTCATCTTTGATTCTCTCACCTTTTTTTTTTTTACAGTGGGAGTCTGTTCAACTCAAAATCCAACAAGATCCACACATTGCATTAAGTTGACACATATTTTAAGTCTCTCTTGAAGTTCTTCTTTCCCTTTCTTTCCTAATAACATTTGTTGAAGAAATCAGATCATTTAACTACAAATCTTCCTACATTCCAGATTTTCCTGTTACCCCTGTGATATTGCTTCATATTTCCCATCCCCTGAATTTCCTGTGAACTGCTCTGAGATCTACAGGCTGTGATCAGATTCACGGTCAAGACTATACATCCTCCGCTGTGTTGTATTAATGAAGTCTGGTAGTTTCGTTTTTGTGTGGATATTCTTTTTTTTTTCCTTTTTAAAAGAAAATAAGTGCAAATTTTTTTTATTTACTAAAAAAAAAACCTGTGATCTGAAGATTTAATGTCAGCTTTGCTTTCTATTTATAAACAAATCCTCAGAAATTTCAGTCAGAAAAGTTATAGCTCTGTAACACAATGCCAGGACAACTGCAATATATCCAATCATCATGTTATACAACCCCTAAAAATACTGTTATCTCTAAGCACTGAACTTACCTGCTGGAAGGCTTGAATTGTAGCTGAATACGAATGAAGGGACAGACAAAATTTCAACAAATTCTGCTGTAGAGGTGACAGAAACTGAAATGAAGCTTCCAATATTGCATGATAATAGGAATAATCAGTACCTGTCAAAGAAGAACATTATCCAAAATAATTATATACAACTAGACATATCCAAATAAGATAGTTCATAAAGTATAAAGCTATGTGTTACAGAGGTATGTGTGGCAAAATTTTACCACTATCCTATTGTGAACTGTCGTCAAATGCTTAGAATTCCCTAGAGTACAGTAAGTAATTGGACTCTTCCTCTCTTCTTCCCTTTGTTCACACTATTCCCTCTACCTGGACTACAACTGTCCCACTTACCTGGATGACTAACTCCTACCTACCTCCACAAGAAGAATTCAGCTATGACACCACCTACTCTGCAAAGTCACTCCCAATCCCTACCCCATGCCTCACTAGACCAAATACATCTCTTCTTTGGTCCCATAATATTCCTCTGCTTACCTCTTTCACTTATCACATCATTTACTAAATTATTTATTCACTATCTACCTCTCCCCAAATAGTTTTTGAGCCCCCACAGGCAGACGTTAAAATGTATTTATCTCTGTATCCCCAGTGCCTACCATATGTTTGTTATCTACTCAAATAACCCAATAAAACTGAGCAGTGTGATGAGGAAGTACAGAGTATTAAAGGATATTAACAAAATTGTAGTTTGGGAAGAAGTATTTAAACAACTGGAACAAACTACCTGAGGGGGGGGGAGTAAAAATACATGTACCAGCATGAAAAAATCCCCAGGATACATTGTTAAAGTGCAAGGTACAAAACAATGTACAGTTGACCCTTGAACAACACAGGGTTTAGGGGAATCAACCGCCCCATGCAGTCAAAAATCCATGTGTAACTTTGACTCGCCCAAAACTTAACTATTAATACCCTACTGGTGACAGGAAGCTATACCGATAACGTAAAAGTCAATTAACATACATTTTGTATGTTATATGCAATTTTATACTGTAATCTTACAATAAAGCAAGCTAAAGAAAATATTATTAAGAAAATCATAAAGAGAAAATACATTTAAGTACTACACTGTATTCACAGAAAAAAAATCCAAGTATAAGTCAGCCCACGCAGTTCAAACTATGTTATTCAGGGGCGCCTGGGTGGCACAGCGGTTAAGCCTCTGCCTTCGGCTCAGGGCATGATCCTGGCGTTATGGGATCGAGCCCCACATCAGGCTCTTCAGCTATGAGCCTGCTTCTTCCTCTCCCACTCCCCCTGCTTGTGTCCCCTCTCTCGCTGGCTGTCTCTATCTCTGTCGAATAAATAAATAAAATCTTTAAAAAAAAAAAAAAACTATGTTATTCAACGGTCAACTGTACATAGTGAGCTATCTTTTTTACTGTAAGAACGAGATATAAGAATACACATTATGTATTTGTTGTTAAAAAAAAACCACTGAGGGTTGGGGCGCCTGGGTGGCACAGCGGTTAAGCGTCTGCCTTCGGCTCAGGGCGTGATCCCGGCGTTGTGGGATCGAGCCCCACATCAGGCTCCTCTGCTATGAGCCTGCTTCTTCCTCTCCCACTCCCCCTGCTTGTGTTCCCTCTCTCGCTGGCTGTCTCTATCTCTGTCAAGTAAATAAATAAAATCTTTAAAAAAAAAAAAAAACAAAACACTGAAGGCTAAACACAACTAATTTAAATAGTTATAAAAAACAGGGGAGAAACAGGAAGGGGGACAGGGAGAGAACAAGATTTTTCTGTATAAGCCTTTTATAAGCTTAACTATTAAATCATATATACGTATCAAAAAAGTTTTAAGGAATATAACTAACATTTTGAAAAGCAAAATATATAAGGTTCTATATGGCATGAGCATCTTCTAGTTAGAAAAAGACACCAGAAAGAAATACTTAAAATGTTGCCAGAATGTTAACGGTCAATACCTTTGGGTGGTGGAACAATGAATAATATTTCAAATAAAATATTTAATATACTTTATGATCACTTCTAAGAATTCATATCCCCCAACTTTAACCAAGAACACATTATCATTTATATTTAGGAAATTTCATTTTAAATGTCAGAGTTCAAATTCCATTATAAAACCCACTTTGATAAATTTGTTTTACAAAATTGTAAACAAAAAGTAAAATTTTTTCAATAACACAAACAATTCCAGTTGACTCTAAATTATGTAACTCAAACTACAGATGCTTGCTCAAACCTTTATGTACTAATACCACAAAAAAGAAATTCAGACTTGACTTTTAAAATTTGTATTATTTTTAATAAAAATCAAAAAGTTAAAAATCAACTCAGTTAAATATTAACAGCAGTCACATTGTTTTCACACATTTGCTCTTCAACAAGGCCTGTCAATGAAACATTTCGAGGTTTTAGCTACCGTGTCTGCATCTTTGACTAGTAATGTTTATACTACAAACATCTATAAAGCTTATATTGGACTAGAAAGTGTGAATGCACATCATAAACTGTAAACAAGTGATAGCTGACATTGTCATTCATTTGCTACCTTGACACTGAAGTGGGTGGCTGGCAGGCATAACGGGAAACATTTTGAATGGCACTAACTTACTGATAACGAACCTAACAGATAATAGATCAGTTGTGTAACTAGTCCATAAGGAAAGAGAAAAGGAATCAAATCTGATGGTAATTAAGTTAATACTAAATGATTTTAAATGAATTTGACTTCTACAAAATATTCACACAGCACTTCTAATAAAACAACACAAGAGAACAAAAACAAGGGGGAAAGAAGAAATCAAACGTAGTACTTATAGCCAAAGTTATAAACTGCTTGGAGAGTATTAGTTTGTGCTGGCTCTGCTGGCTACCATTACAACTCTAGTCATTAAAGATAAAAACATTTTCCATTAATTGCCATGCCACAAATACTGTGAAAGAGACTACTTTTTTCTAATATTTTCCCAGATACCAAAGTCAAAGAAGCATTTGCTTCAATTTTACCGTGATGATCGGGTGATCCAATATTTTGACTGGCTTCTACAAAATTCCAAAATTTCTCTTGACTGTCTTCTGCTAAAAACTCACTGGGAGAAAAGGGGAGAAATATCAGAAATAAAACAACTTAATAAAATCCTCTAATATAAGCTACATTACTAAAGAGTAAAATAGGTTTTTAAGTTTCCAAATGTCCCGAGTTTGGCTTTTATAATATATATTATACACAAGCATGTATAATATATATTCTAATGATAAGCAAGTCTTATTAGCTTATTGGCTATTAATAACTAATTAGCTTAGTAGCTTATTCACTTATTCATATTAAGAGCCTAATAGGTATTCCATAAGAAACCTGGAACAATAATGTAACAAGAGGGAAGTCTTGTTAATAAATTAGCTTTATTTTTTATCTTGTTAATAAATTAGCTTTATTTAAAGCTAATGAAACCCCATCTTGTGAAAATGCTATTGGTAGTAGAAGGAAAATTAAGAACCGATAATTCTGGTACTAGTTCTGATCACTTATTTTCTGAAAGACCTCACAAAGAACAAAAAATATGTTTTGCCTAAGGGTCTCTCAAGGAAAACATGAACCCTAGAAAAATTTCTAGGAGACTAAAGGCAGCATGTTGTAATCTTTTAACATCCATAAATCCAATTTTCAAGATCACCAAATTTTAGTTTAACAAAATTAGTTTTAAGAACTTAACACCGCCTTAATTTTTTCTTGACTTTATTCTATGGACCTAAATAACGACCATTCTAAATTTCCCTTCATTCCAGAGTCTAAAATCCCTAAAAGAAAATGTGTGTACTGATTGCATGACTCATGTAAATTGGTTATCTCCTCCTGAGACAGAATACTAATGCAGTGGTGATCTTTCACTGTCTTAAAGCAAACTACAGATCTGGATCTCAGCTTACCTAGCCAAAGGAAGACTTTCCCATTACTTGTCAACACTGGGGTGTACAACTCTCACTCTACTCCACAGCTAGACACAGAAATATGGGAAAAATAAGAAACATTACCTGGTAATATACAGCCTCTCTAAATATAGGTTTCTGAAAATACCCATTTTCATATTGTATTAAGTTATTTAGTACCTCCTTGAATGTGGCATTTTTCTAGGCTTTCTAGAACCTAGCACAGACATCACACCAACCTTATAATAGCTTATGGTCTAAGAAAACAGATACTAAGAAAAATAGATTATGATATGCAAATAAACACTAAATTCATCAATTAAAGCTGCATTCACAAGATAAGCTTGTGGAAGGGGGGGAGGGATAATACACTCAAAGGCTGTAATGGTGAGAACAAGGATTCACTGAAGCAAAGACCCTCCTGAAAAGGCCATCTGCAAATAAATATATGCTCTTCATATAATTACAGGAAAACTCGAAATATACGTTCTTCATCATCCCACTGAATAAAGAAGCCTTACGACATCTAAGTTCCAAACAGTCTTAAGAAAATTAATTACTAGACCCACTGAACTAATCCAAGGACGGTAAGAACAAACAAGATAATATCAAAGGGAATGCTGCCATTTGTTTACAGTATAATTCAGTTTGCTTTACATTTTAAATTGTTTTTTAGCTTCTTACGCTGATTCCACTGAGTAAAACACCTACAGTTTTTCAGATGAAATTATATGATCTCTAGGCTTTGTTTTAAAATATTCCAGCAGGGGCGCCTGGGTGGCACAGCGGTTAAGCCTCTGCCTTCGGCTCAGGGCGTGATCCCGGCATTATGGGATCAAGCCCCACATCGGGCTCTTCTGCTGTGAGCCTGCTTCTTCCTCTCCCACTCCCCCTGCTTGTGTTCCCTCTCTCGCTGGCTGTCTCTGTCTCTGTCGAATAAATAAAATCTTTAAAAATAAATAAATAAATAAATAAAATATTCCAGCAGGATAAGGGAGGAGGGTAGTGGTAGCTATCGGTTACTGGAGTTGAGTTGATAATTGCTAAAACTGGGTGACAGGTAGAGGGAGAGCACATTTTATGTACCATTTTCTCCACTTTCAAATGTTTTGAAAGATCACAATAAAAAGTTTTTAATCTATAACAAAAGAAAAAAAAACATAAACAACCTGAATGTCCACCAGATAGCATAAATCTGGTAACAAACTTGTTTTCTAGATTTCCAAAGTTATTGTTAGATATCAGAATTGGTCTTCCCTCCATAAAGAACCAGAAAGGGAAGGGAAATGAATATTTAAGGAGGGCTTACTACGTGACAGGCACTATGCTTGGCATATTCACCCATGTCCTTAAATCCTCACAGCCACCCTGATTTATAACCATTTTTAGAATAAAGAAACTGTGGCTCAGAGAGGTTACTGATTTGCTTAAGGGCGCGGAGTTAGCAAATGAAAAATCTGGAATGCAAACTCAAATCTATTTGATTTATATCTCTATCATGCTGCATTCTTGGGCCATTATAGTAGCTAGTACTCAATGATTATTAGTTTCTATTTTAATAACAGAACTTTACCTATACAATATTTCTGTTAGTAACTATGGCTGTTCAAAACATATACAGTGTTCTACTTCAATTAAATATATAACACCTCATGAACAAGCAGAAAGGTACAACTGCTTCATTAGGATCAGGCCTAATCTAAAAATACACATGGAAGTATTTTTAGTTTCTAAGAGCTAGACGAAGGGAAGGCAAAATATCTGTGGTAGCTGCATGCCTCAATGTGTAGAGATATATTCTGTTCCCTCACCCTCACTCAGATGGACAATGCTGTGATCTGCCATCAATGTCTGCCATGGACCTGGGGGGGAAGAATGGTGGCCTCAGCTACTTCTGGAGAGAAACAGCGAGGATTTCTAATATGCGCAACTTATTTCTGAGCTGCCTAGATGTCCCATTACCTTGGCAAAGTGTCTGCAAATAGCCACAGAAGAGGACTTATTAAAAATAGTCAACCAAAATGGCAACTGGCAGGACATCGTGAGAGGGGGAGATGTCTGTGAAAGGAAAAGTTGGTGGAGGAAGCGGTATACATTATTCACTTCACAGAGATCAAAGAAACTGAAAAAAATGGATTAATTAAGGCTGACAGGTTTAACATACTTTTTCAAAAGTCCCACAAATTATGCCGTAAGAATCTCCTGAGGCAATGTACAAAACCAAAAAATTAGTGTGAGAGTAGCTGAGTGGAACTCAGTAAAGAATGTCAAGTAGAGTATAAAAAACATCTGTTACAGTTAATTGCACAAAATTATTTAGGAAGTGAGAGTAAATTTCAAACACTTCAAATTACACCAGAAAAATCATCAAAAATAAGATAAGGGGGGAAAAAGTCAGCTATTAGAGTCCGCTCACGCAGTTTAGACCTCAAACCACCTCTGGTCACTTCATTTTTATAAGTGCCCTCTATCTAATAAAGTTCTGACACCAGAAGAGCTCAATCCATTTCTCAAATTGTAACACTGCTATGAAATAAATGCAGTAGGAATTTTTTCTTTTGGCCATTTTATTGTTGTGAAAAGGGAGGCACACAGGAGTGATACAAGTTTAAGTCTGACCAGCAGAAAGTTCGTGAGGCTCCTGAGCAAGGCAAAATCAGGTCCTAAAAGTCCCACTTTCCCACTGGTCCTCTTATCAATACGAAGTGAAGCTGTTTCCTTAGGAGATGCAACTATTCATAAACACAATCAACACAACAAGAACTCTTCATTCACATTTTGCTAGGGATGAAGGAGGAAATGTTAGAAGATGAAATTCTAAGTTGAAGAGTACAAAGAGAGACCAAAGTTTACTGAAGTAATGCAACAGTTCAAATTTCTAGCACTATCAAGTTCTGAGAGTTACCAACTGCTTGCCATTCAATCTACCTAAATTTATGCTTTAGAATGATTCTCTACAAGTACTAGCTATATATTATTTCAGATATAATAGAAATAGGTTTCCCTCCATAAACAAAAGACTGACAAAAAAAGATGCATATAAACACTAACTCAAAAATACACTTGGAATACAAAATCTCCCAAGAAATTATTGACTATTCTGTATTTTATTGATTTTAAGACACTGTCAATTTTAAGACATATCGTTTTTATGAAACACTAAAAATGAAAATGTTACCAATTTTAATTGTAAGATAACATCTTGATTTCATTAAAATGAATCTTAATTTTGGAGATGTTAAAATGTGGAACATGTAAATCTTAGATAAAAATCTACCCGTGTCCTCAGCCTCCCCTCTGTGCTCTCCTATCTCAAGGTCTTCTCCCAAATTCTTAGAAGGAGCGGCGGGCCCTCTTTCCCCCCATCTTGCCAAACTCTCCTCTTTCTCTTTTATTAAACACCTCTTAAAACCTTTTTCAAATAAATAGAAAAATTCCCTTAAGTACAACTCTCTCTTCCTTTATTACCACATGTATACCTTTCTTAGAAGATAATTTAACCAATTCAATATATTTGTCCAAAGAAGTCCCTAAGTATCTCTACGAATCCATATTATCCTATCCTACTGACAGATTCTGTGTTCTAACAGCCTCTAACTAGCACACAGCACAACGCACACTGGAAGAGGTGCTGACTAAATACATGTGATGATAATCTCGCTGCCTAAAAAAGCTCCTGCATACTCACTAGCAGATCCTACATTTTTACTCAAGCACATGAAAGAAAAAAAGATGTCTTCTTACCTGACTTCTAACAACAATGGAGTGGAAAACCATTTTGTCGTAAGAGAGGTTGTAATGGCTTTTGAATCTGCCTTTACTAAGGCCAACAGCCACAGTCCAGTGAATACAATCAGAAGTCCCATTTTATAGCAAACCCCTAAAAAGGAAAAAAAAAAAAAAAAGGTTTTGCTACAAAGAAATGTTTAAACCTGAGTCTTAATACTTACAGATACTAAATAACATGAAAATTACAGAAATGGAAATGCTTCTGAAATTTAACAGCACCTAATATCTCTACGGTTTCAACTTAGTGAGTGACTGATAACATAACTAAAGGAGTGTAGATCATATACTCTTTCCTACAAAGACTCCATTTCATTTCCTGGGGCGCCTATACTATACACAGGTATAAAAGTCAGCTGGTGGCACAGCAGGTTGCACACAATCATACTTTACGGAGCATGAGAATAAACAACGCTGAGACAGATGAAAATGTAAATGATGGGTATTAAATGGTGTCCTCCCAAAAGTCCTAACCCAGCACCTCAAAATATGAACTTATTTGGAAACAGGGTCTTAACAGAGGTAATCTACCTAAAATGAGGTCATTAGGGTGGGCCCTAATCCAATATGACTAGTGTTATAAAAAAAAGGAAAATGTGGACAGAGACAAGCATGCAGTGGGAACACCATGTGAACAGACACAGGGAGAATGCCAGGAAAGACGGAGATAGACACTGGAACTATACTGCAAACCACGGAACACCTAGGGCTAGCAGACATTGGAAGAGGCAAAGAAAGACCCTCCCCTATAGATTTCAGAGGGAACGTGATCCTGTGACACCTTGATTTAAAATGTCCTGGCTTCCAAAACTGTAAGACGAGCCTGTCATTGCTCTAAGCCACACAGTTTGGCACTTTGTTACCACAGCCCTAGAGAGCTAACCGATGGGTCTTGAGTGTAAACCCAAATACTGGTCCTAAATGAAGAATGTTAGAACTCAATGGGTCCCTATCTACAAAATAAGGAAGTTGGGGTCACTGGTAAATTGGCATGGCCGTTGAATGCAGGCCTCCTGAACTCCCAGCAGCCAACTCTCCTCAAGCATACTGAGGTGTCCAGATCATTTCAGAAAAAGGTCTCCAGCTACAGGCTTCTTTGGCCTGATTTTTCATCTCAGAAGTCTGCCTCACAGAACCCTAATCAGACTTTCCCCGGGCTATGTAGGTCAGCATGTAAATTCCACCCATTTGAATGGGAACCCAAAGAGGACATGAATATGTGGGAAACACCAAACCAAAATTGTGCTTCTGCATTCTAATGTCTGGTAGGTCTCACCCCAGACTCACCCCAATTCCTTGAGATACTGGTTAGACAAGCTATTGTTTGAAGAACCAGTCAAAACCCTCTTTTTACAAAAAGTATTAACATTTGTGACAACATCCTGTTTCATGTAACACACAATGTCTCTAAAGAACAAATGGTCAAAAGCAAAATAAATTAAACTAAATAGTAAAGTTACTTTTAAGAGTCTTTAGTTCAGTCACTGCCAACTTAATTGATTCAACTGACTGATTAATATTAACATCCCATTTATAAATAAGCACTAAAAAATAAATAAATAAATAAATAACCAACATTTGTAAAGACTAGGGCTAACCAACAAGACCTCTAACACTGAAACCTGTTAGCAGTGATTTCTGACTGGGATGAGGGTTGGGGGGTGGAGAGGGTGGCCCCTTCAGAGTGTAGCAAAAGTTACTGACATTTGCTACAGAGGGGCAAGCAAGGACCAAAGCCTTTGCATACACCTTCAGACCACTCAAGAACACTTAAGACACCCTCCCCTTACAGGTCACAGGACTGCAGCCTCAGAAACCTACTCTGCATGATAGAAAAACTTGGTTAGTGAAAAGAGAGAACCTTTCAGAGTCAAGGACTTCTGATAAATTACTGAGTTTGCCACTTACTAGCAGTTTAACCACAAGCAAGTTCCCTAGTAACCTCTCTGGCCCTTAGTCTCCCAGACTCTGAAATAGGAATATCAGTATCTGCCAAACCTGGACACTGAAAATGAAAAAGCAATATGAAAATCATTATCTGAAGTGCCAAGTACTATACCAGAACTAATTGTTTTAATAAAAGACGTTCTCATAAGAAACCACCATCTAAATTACAGAATAATAATGCAACATCGTTATTACATGGGCTCAAAAAAATGTCTTTGAAATACATTTTCTGTGGTTAGGGGGAAAAAATCCTCCCCAAAAGTCACGAAACTTCTAAACTGGAGACAGAATATATGAACAATGTTCAAGCAGTACTGTGCTACCACTCTATTTACAATTTGCCCCAAAGAGGCCTAGATGTGTAATCCCAAAAGTGGTAATTCTGGATGGAATCTGGACACCACTGCCAGTAACCCCAGGCAGGCTGTATGCATAGACTGGTGAGGGAACAGTGAGTGACAAAAGGTCCCCCAGGAAACATTAGCATTACTGAGCAATTGCTGTGGGCCAAGCACGGTGTCAGGTGCTTTGCATATACCGTATCTAGTCCTTCCACATAACCATCCAAGAGACTGTAGTTCCCGAAGGGTGTCAGCCATGTCTACTTCGTTCACCACAGCAAACAGCACAGTGCCTGGCAAACAGTAGGTATTCTATAACTATGCTGCATAATGGATGAAACGCTATCATTCCCACTTTAAAAAGAAGAAAATGGAAGCTCAGAGAGGCTGAGTAACTTCTCTAATAAATAGCAATGCTTGGAACCCACATCTGCCTGTTTTTAAGTTCTACAAAACCGTGCTATTTCCCCTGGTTGTCTGGTTTGGGAAGGATAAGAACTGATACTGTGAGAACCCTGACTGAGCGAAGAGCTTTCTTGTGAAAACCAAGGCAAGTCCAAGGACTTTCTAGGGACAGGGTCCTTGGGATACAAGTGGCTGAGGAAGGCACAATTTCAACCTGAAACCAAGCATGCCAGCCTGAAGTTGGGACCGTAGCGAACTTACCAACTAGCCTGACATATCTGTATTCAGGCTCACTTTGGGGACAGAATGTGAGCTCCTCAAGAACAGGGAGTTTTGTCTGTCAGGGCCACATGCTTAGCATAACGCTTGGAACACAGTAGGTGCTCAAAATGAAATAATAAATACAGGGTTCATTCATTAAGGGAAGAATGAAAGCAAACAGAAAGAAAGGAGTGTGACATCAAGAAGAAAGATACTACAAAAAGCCTAGGACTTAAGAAGGGTTAATATGAAAACTCTATGCACCAAGACTCTTGGTCCACCTTGAACTATTTTAAAAAGAGATAGAGTTCTTGGGGCAAGGTATAGCACCACTGGAGATGACAGAGAAAAGTGGACATTAAAGAAGAGCTTTCCTACCCAGACCCCACATCCTTGATGCCACAGGTAAAACTACAGGAAAAGACTGTTTTAGAGAAGCAGCAGTAAGAAATTCACTGAAGTGGCCTTTTGTTTGAGAATGCCTTCATTTTATGAGAATCTTATCACTCTAATCCTAGTGCTCCTTAAATGTTGCTAGTAAGTATGAATAATGTGAGAAATAATAGCTGTCAGAATCTACAATGTGGCATTGCCTGATCATAGGCATAATGCTTGCGGCACGGTGGGCAAATTAAAAACATCCCTTAATAAGCCCTAGACCCAAATGTATTATCTGTAAGATCTAGTCCGTGGCCCATTTTCCTTAGCTCAAATTAATGACTATCTCTTACTCATTGATCTACAGCAAGATATTGGAAATAGTAATAAAAATTATATTACGGCAAACACTTTTCACTTTTTGGAAAACAGAAGAGGTATAAAATTCTAAATCACCAACTTCTTTTTCCATTTCTAAACTGAAGATAATAGCAGACAAACTCTTAAAAAAACTAACTTGCACCCTGCAAGCTTATAGACACCCATCTGAACTTCAACATACATGATAACAGTGAAGGTAAATATTAGGAAGGACCCTTCTTGAGAAATAAATTTACTTCCCAATAATTAAACTTATTATGCATTTATACCTATTAGCAAGACCATTTGCTGTGAACCACATAAATCTAATTTTTTATAAAAGTAGTTACTATATATCTGATATGAAAATGATCACAGGTAACTGCAGAAAAGATCTAACAGAATTTTCTACATAGTTCAATTTCTTCCCCTCAAGTTGAATGTGCACTATAAAGTTGCCATGCTACTGCACGAAGCAATGTTTATTTCCTTTAACAAAAATGAGTGTCCGGGCACCTAGGTGGTTCAGTTCGTTAGGCTCAGACTCTCGATTGCCCCTCAGGCCATAATCTCAGGGTCGAGAGATCAAGCCTTCCCCTTCAGGCTCAGCACAGAGCCTGCTTGAGATTCTCTTTCCCTCTCCCTCCGCCCCTCCCCCTGCTCTCTCTCTCTCAGTAAAAATAAATAAATAAAATCTTAAAAAAAAAAAAAAAGAGTGTCAACTAAGTTTGTCAAAAGCAAGCCAAGTGGAAAGGCTACAATCATCCCAAATTTTGTGGTGTTAAGTAACTGTTCTAAGTGTCTTCAAACATCACACTAAAACTGGCTGGCAAGGGCACGATGAATGTTTCCAAGATAGCGTAGCACAGTAAGGTGTAAGACCTCCGGACTTCAAACGAACAAAATACGCTAGTTCTCAAATCTGGCAAGAAATGCAAAACAATCTGGAGATTTTGGCCAACGAAGAACAGTTCACATCCATAACTTATTGATATTGTAGGCAGATCTTATTCTTCTGGCAGGTCCCACAAAAAGTGAAACCCGATCGTCCAATCTCCAGCGAACAGATCCTCGTATTTAAATGAAAACGGCAACCAATACGCATCACCCGAATTCATTTATAGGGAAAATGAATCTATAAAAAGATCAAGTCGTTCTCCAATCAGAATCCTGCAAACTGCTGGTTCTCAACCTACTTCAGGTCAAGCTTGGTCAAAATTCAGGTTAGGGCACTTCCCCCACCTCCTTCTGCACTTGGGCACACGGGTCTCAAAGCTCTTCAATGAAGGCTCAAAACCGCTGAAGAGCCCGCGGCCACTGTCTCAGAAGCGATACCTTGCCCAGAAGACCACTGAAGGCAACTTGGGGGACTCGCAAATAGGGGCAGGACTGGGGCACGGAAGGGGAAACTGAGTCAGGGAAGAAGCAGAAACTCAAGGTGACCGAGGCACGGGGTCGCTTCGCGTTCCAGACCCTCTCCCCGTCCACGAGACCTCCCCACGGCCACACCAGTGGTACCTGTCACCGGCCGCGCAGCCGCGGCACACGCGCCGCCCGTGTCCCCCTTCCTGCCCATGCTGGGGCCGCGCTTCGTCCGCGACGATGCCAGCGACAACGCCGGGGCGGGGCGGTGACGGCGGCGGCAGCTGCTGCGCCAGTGAGCGGCCGACACGCGCCTTTCCCGCGGCTCGCCTCACAAACCGGTCTCGTAAAGCAATGCCCCAGCTGCCGGCCGCCTTTTACTTCCGCTTCCTAATGGCGAGAGCCGGAGGACTTCCGGCTACCGAGTCGCGTCCGGGGCCGCTTAGAGCGTCGCGTGGCCGCCATCTTGTATCCAAGGAAGCCCCTCCCCCCTTCTTTGCTTGCTCTGTGTGGTGTATAGTTGGGGAGGACGGCGCTTTTAAGGTCTAGGGAATGGGAATAGGACTGACCGCTGAGACCGAAAAACCGTACCAGGTGATGAAGCCGGATGCGGGTTTCAGCCTCTCCTCCGGCTTGGACTGTGGGACGCTTCAGAGTCTACCTTCTTAAACCCTTGTATTACAAACACTGCTGCACAACAAGGGGACAAAAATTGCTTAATGTTTCTGAGTATCTTGGACTTTATCTTACCCCCTAAATTTTGATAACTACCGTTCCGGGGGGCGTGGGGAAAGGAAGACTTTTTAAATTTTATGAGACGACTTAGCTTATACTGGCAGCGACAGCTTCTGTGCGAGGACTGCTTTGTCCTTTGTTTTTGTTTTTTGGCAAATACAAATCACTATGCAAAATTGTTTTAGAATATGTGACACAGGGCAGACCGTTTTACCCACCCACAAATTAATACCTCTTTGGAGTATATATTTTTAACTAAGTCAAAGTGAACTAAAAACCAAAAACACATTAAAAGTACATAAAAAATGTAAACGTTTGACTGACTTTTAGTTATATGACATACACAGTCCTTCCCCTGAGTATGCCAGAGCAAGGACTAAAACCACTTTTCTTAATCTAATAGCTGTATCTCTGTACTGTGCTGGAGAACCGTAGCTGTTAGGTTTTCTGTTCTTTGCTGGAACATAAGGAGTTAAAATAATTTTATGGCATGGAAATGAGCGTTTTAAAATTCATTTCTTGAGGGAGTTTTCGTGTTAGTAGCTTTCCATTGTGTGTTTTCCACTCTTTAAGTCGCTTCCGGTGATATTTTTGTAAAAACGTAATTGTGTTTTGATTCACATTATGGAGTTAGGTTTTCACTTTTTTGTTTTAACCTGGTCTTCTGCTATGAACAACAGTGTTTGATCAGTGATATACACACAAAGCTTCTAAGAAAGTTGAGTTTCTCTTTTTCCAAACCTTTCTCAGAAAATTCAGTGCTGTTTTATTTGAACAAAAACAGATTTTTTATTTTTTTTATTTTGAAATAATTACAGAATCACAAGAAGTTACAAAGGTAGTGCAGTGAGGTCCCGTTTACCCTTCACCCAGGTTCCCCCAATGATTATATCTTAAATAAATTGGAGCACAATATCAAAACTAGAAAATTGACATGGGTACAATCTGTGCGTATAGTTCTGTCATTTTAAGACATGAAGATTTATGTAATTACCAAAATCAAAACGCAGAACTATTCCACAAAGATGTCCCTTGGGTTGAGGAGAAGGAGGGGTGAATTGGTGGAGCACAGAGGACTTTTAGGGTAGTGAAACTATTTTGTATGATATTCTAGGGATGAATACAGATAATCATATATTTGTCAACCTATAGAATGTACAATAGCAGGAGTGAACCCTAGTTTAAACTATGGACTTTGGGTGATAAGAATGTGTCAGTGTAAGTTTATCAATTATAACAAATGTATCACTGTGGATATTGATAGTGGGAAAAGTTGTGCTTCTGTGGATACAGGAGGTATACTGGAATGTTCTGTACTCTATGCTGTATTTTGCTATGAATCTAAAGCTGCTTCAAAAAATAAAGTATATTTAGAAGGGGAAAATCATAAATGTTAAAGATGGAAGAAATATAAGAAGTAAACTGCTCCTCTCCTCATTGTAAAATGAGGAAAAATGAGACTCAGGCTTTCAAAAATAATTAATAGACTTTATTGTTAGTACAGTTTTAATTTTACAGAATAATTCAGCAGATAGTACATATAGTTTCCTTTACCCATCATACCCCAGCTCCCAACACCTGATACAGAATTTGCCCTATCGTTAACATCTTGCACCAATGTAATACATTAGGATTAGATCCCTACAATGGAATATTGGGAATAATTTCAAACTACATATCTGACAAAACCCTTGTATATGAAATATATAATGGACTCTCAAAACTCAAATCATGGAAATAAGATTGATAAATTGTTGGGGCGCCTGGGTGGCACAGCGGTTAAGCGTCTGCCTTCAGCTCAGGGTGTGATCCCGGCGTTATGGGATCGAGCCCCACATCAGGCTCCTCTGCTATGAGCCTGCTTCTTCCTCTCCCACTCGCCCTGCTTGTGTTCCCTCTCTCGCTGGCTGTCTCTATCTCTGTCAAATAAATAAATAAAATCTTTAAAAAAAAAAAAGATTGATAAATTGTTATTAATTAAAGTCCATAATTTACATCAGGTTTCACTCTTAGCATTCTAGTTTTACAGGTTTTCACAAATGCATAAAAGCATATATCTACCCTTACAATTTCATACAGAATAATTTCACCACTCAAATAATTCCCTGTACTTCACCTCTACACTTCTCCCCCAAAACCCTGGCAACCACTGATCTTTCACTATCTGCTATAGACTGAATATTTGTGTCCTCCAAAAACTCAGTATGATAGTATTTAGAGGTGGGGCTTTGGGAGGTGATTATGTCATGAGAGTGGAGCCCTCATGAATGGGATTAGTACCCTTATAAGAAGAGACCCAGAGAGCTCCCTTGCCTTTCCATCTTGCAAGGACACAGAGAGAAGTTCTTGTGTATTGTCCACTTTTTCCATTAGAGCCCTTAGCCCCTTAAAGTTACTTTAAAGATCCCACTGTGATAATTCCAAAATCCCTGCCTGTATGCCTGTAAATTTTGCTTAAAACCCATACATGGTGTACTGGGTAAAAGGAACTGAGGTAAATAGGCCTAAGTGTGAACTTTTGTGTTTTTCTGGCCAGCAGTTAGGCTGTGTTCACTGTTTGCCATAGCTGTACATGTCAGAGACCTCCATTTCCTCTAGTGTCCTTGTTTTTGTCTCCTCTGTTATATTTGGGTTTCCCTAGAAACTGCTTCTTGAAGAGAGCTTGATCATTATAGTTCTGAAGGCTGTAATCCACATTATTATACAGGAGCACTGTTAATGTGGTGGTAAGGTTGTTTGGAGGGCAAGCGTTCTCTAATCCATTCTGCAATCCTATGTTGAGGTCTCTGTCCTTTACCAGGCCTGTGCCCCTGGGCTGTGGCAACAGGGACACCTGGTGCCATCCGATTTATGCAGTGTATCCTCCACTGAATCACACCTCCCTATTGCAATGTGATTTTGTCATTCCTTCCATCAAGAAGTGAAGTCTAGCACCTCACCCCCTTAAATCTGGACTGTCCTTGTGACTTTCTTTGACCTAGACAGTGCTGTGGACATGTTGTTCTGGGACTTCCAAGGCCAAACCTTAAGAGGCCTAGCGTTTTCTGCTTTTGCTGTCATTCTCAGGGTCCAAACTCCCCACAGAGAAGCCCAAGCTACCCTGCTGGAGAAGGAGGCTCCTTTTTTTTTTTTTTTTTTGCTTTTTATAATTTTTTTAATTGAAGTATAGTTGACACACATTATTACATGAGACCACACTTTGTAAAAGCAAGTTGTAAACATGCACCAGCACTGGATAGGAGGGAAAGTGTCACTCTATATCCTTTTATATAACTCTTATACCCTTTAAATTTTAAAACATGTGACATTACCTGTCTAAAAAAATTAAATGAACTTATTTTCAAAGCATATTTTAAATATGTGGCCAAATAAAGCAGAGGAAAAGGAGAAGGGGTAAAAGAATATGCAGATGAAGGTCCAAAAGACAACACCAAAAACTTGTCCCCACCTGTGAGACAGAAGCAATGGCTTGACTGGTTTGCAGGTCAGTAGCATGTGGGTGGTGAGGTCCACATGTACCAAGAAGTTTTATTTTCTCCCCCAAATAAGCCCTAATTCCACAGACTGACTAGCCATGGCCCAGTCAGGTCTACAGAAAAAGCCTGACCCTTGGGCTAATTATGGCTCTAGGATGAGCAGGCTGTACCATCTCTCAGGACCCAAGGGTCAGCCCTGGTGCTCACCAGCTCGGTAGGATGCGTGTCATGCTCATGCTCCGGAGTGAGCAAGCCCTCCAGACCCAAAACTGACTCTCTTCATTGCCGCTTCTTCCCCACTCCTCTTGGGAGAGGCTTGGCTGCACCCTCCCAAACTGAGAAGACACTAATAGTTCCTTGGGAGACTTTACTTGGACCTGATCCATCTTGGCCAGACCACCTCTATCATCTGTATGTACAAGAGGCAGGAGTCATCACTTGATGCATTTTTACACGGCAACTGGAGGTATCATTTCCAACTATCATCACCCAAACCATTGGCATTTGGAATGGGAGGGGTAGTTTCCAAGTCCTGATTTTCTCTAAGCATTTCTCTGCCCTAGGATTCTTCAGTGACGTGTCCATGTCATAATGATTTCTTACTGTTCTTTTAATATAGGTTCAATTCAATATGGGTTCATCCTCTCACTCCTGGGCTGATTTCAATTATATTCTTGCAGAAACTTGAATAAGTGCCTCTTGGTAACTATAATTTAGGTCTTTATTCTGCTAAAATAAAAGTAAAATAGTCCGCTCTGTATATCAGATTGCTTCAGGAGGTTGTGGGGAGGTTTGGAAATGGCCTCCAAAGATTCTTGCCTCCTGGTATGCACACCCTGTGCGGTCTCCTCCATAGTGAACATGGATGACCTGCATTACCGTAGGGTAGTGTGGAAATTATGGAGTATGTCTTTTAAGGTTAAGTCATAAAACACATTGCAATTTCCATCTTGCTTTCTCTTGCATCACTCACCCTGGGATAAGCCAACTGCCACGTTGGTGTTGAGACTCAAGCAGCCCCAAGGAGACATCTCTGTAAGCAGGAAATGAGGCCTGTAACCAACAGCCAATATCAGCTTTGCATCCTCTTGGAACTGAATCCCCATGTTGTCAAATGACTGCAATCCTTGCGCATATCTTAACTCTGACCCTGGTGAAAGACCCTAAGCCAGAATCACCCTGTTAAGCCATTCTCTAATTCCTGACTTACAGAAACTATGTAAAACAATGTTTCCTTTCTTTTTTTTATGTGTTTTGGTGTAATTCATTACACAGCCCAAAGCCACAAAGAAGTGTGGCCCTGTGCCCGTGCACAGAGAGTGACCTTGGGTACACCAGCCCAGGCGGATCTGAAGTTGGTTGGGCAAGGGATCCCCTTGCTGGGAGTAAAGACAGCAACTAGAAATTGAATCCTTGTTAGTCTGATCAGAAATAGAGGTTTGAAAGGGAGAAGTTCCATGATTGTTTTATGCAGTTTCTGACGAATCTCTACCCCACATGTTAGCCTAAGGCCTGTATCTCAAAGGTACCTTGAAAACAAAACTTCTACTCACTGGGAATTCTTTTTTTGTTAATATTTTGTCTTTGTAAGCAGTCTTAATTTTAACAACAACAACAAAAAAATCCCAACGTAACAGATTGTTCGATCATGATATAAGGTTTATCCATAGCAACTGCATTCTAATGAACCAATGTAGAACAGTGCTTAGACTGCACATTTCACATCATGACCTAGCGCTGATAAACGCAGCTACAAAACTGAAAAAAATATTTCGTGGAACAATCCTTTACACTTGCACATTCAATCATGTAAAACCATTACAAAGTTCATATCAAATATTATTCTAGTCATATATATATATATGTACATATACATATATATATAACCCAGGGGGAGAAAGTAAACAATACAAAAACTAAAAATTAGAAATAACTTTGTTTAATGCCTGTTCACAAAATTATTCCATCCCAGAACCCTCAAGGACAAAGTTACTATGCACATACCTGGTTGAAATTTATGTGAATGTTCATAGATTAACTCAGTAGGAAATCTCATACTTACTAACTGCAGGTAAAATTCCCCTGCATTTCACAGCTGTAAATTATTTTTTTAGTAATTTTTTAATTATAAATGTAAAATTCAAATTTTACTATTAAATTCTACAAATCCACCTCCCCCATTTTGATAACGGTAAAACAATTGTCATTTGCTCCTGAATCAAGTGACATCAGTAAACAAGAGCTGGAAGCGTGACTTGTAGCCCACCTACTACATCCTTGTACTGTCTCCCTCACTAATTTGTCACAATTGGCGTCAATATTTGTCACAATGGGTACAGTTTTGGGCTAATCTGTGAAATGAACTGTGATATTTTCTGTTCTTTTTCTTTTTTTACTGAGGGACAATAAAGACTCCTCAAAAAAGTTAACACTTGTTACAGGTTAATGGGCTGTGGTCCACAGATTTGAAAACACTGGTTCACAAGCTTTTACCTTTTAAATACATGCAGCATATGATTTCTTGCCTGTATTAGTTTTCTATTGCTGATAGAACAAACTGCCACAAACTTAAAACAACGTGAATTTATTTTCTTACAGTTCTGGGGATCAGAAGTCCAACATGGATCTTGCTGGCTAAAACCAAGGTGCTGGGAGAGCTGCATTCCTCTCTGGAGGCTGCAGGGAAGCACCCACCCACTTCTTTGCTCATTCAGGCTTTGGCAGAATTCAATTCCCTGTGGCTGTTGGACTCGGGTCCAACAGGTCCAATTTCCTTGCTGGCTGCCCTCTCAGGCTGCCCCTAGCCACTAGAGGCTTCTCTCTGGTCAATGCACGTAGCCCCCTACAGCTCAGACCTCCCCATTTTTTGACTCTTCAGTTGCTCTGTCCCTCCCACTGCAATTAGAAAGGTTTGCCACTTTTAAGGACTCATGTGATTAGATCGTGCCCATTTGGATAATCTCTCTGTCTCAACGTCCATACTCTTAATCCCATCAACAAAGTCACTTTTGCCTTGTAACATTTACAGATTCCAAGGATTAGAGCATGACCAGCTCTGGGGGCCATTATTCTGCACACCACACTAACAGATAGATGCATGCTTACACATGTACATTTTATCAATAGCAAAGCCTAAGATTGCTGAAATATTTTAAAAAATCATACTTTTTTAAATTTTATTATATTATGTTAATCACCATACAGTACATCCCCAGATTCCGATGTAAAGTTTGATGCTTCATTAGTTGCGTATAACACCCAGTGCACCATGCAATACGTGCCCTCCTTACTACCCATCACCAGTCTATCCCATTCCCCCACCCCCTCCCCTCTGAAGTCTTCAGTTTGTTTCTCATAGTCCATAGTCTCTCATGTTTCATTCCCCCTTCTGATTACCCCCCTTTTCTTTATCCCTTTCTTCCCCTACCGATCATCCTAGTTCTTATGTTCCATAGATGAGAGAAATCATATGATAATTGTCTTTCTCTGCTTGACTTATTTCACTTAGCATTATCTCCTCCAGTGCCGTCCATGTTGCAGCAAATGTTGAGAATTCGTTCTTTCTGATAGCTGAGTAATATTCCATTGTATATATGGACCACAGCTTCTTAATCCAGTCATCTGTTGAAGGGCATCTCGGCTCCTTCCATGATTTGGCTATTGTGGACAATGCAGCTATGAACATTGGGGTGCATATGGCCCTTCTCTTTACTACGTCTGTATCTTTGGGGTAAACACCCAGTAGTGCAATGGCTGGGTCATAGGGTAGTTCAATTTTTAACTTTAAAAAATCATACTTAAAGATATCTTAGATGCCGGGCTTTTGGGAGCAAGAGCCTTATAAGCTTCCATCTGGTGCCTTCTCCACAGACTTCAAAGAGCCATTTGCTCTTCCCAGATGGTGTTTTAACATATCTACATAAATCTGGGTACACACAATAGCACACAGGACTCAGGTGTAAACCCAGAAGAGTACTAAAGATAAGGAAGAGACAGATCCCTGCCAGTCTTTACTTGCTCTCTGTTAGATGTGAAAACGAAAACCTGAGGATGACACACAGCGAATCTGCAGTGTGGAGTTGGCATCCAGCCACAGTTTCGCCCAGGGTCACTGTTGCTGAGCTCCGTGCTGTGCCGGTGATGTGCAGTTTGCAGGTCTCCTGTGATGGAGCACAGCTCTGGCCACACAGAATTAAAATAATGCAGCAGTACATTGGCCAGAGGGCCATGGAAAGGCTTCCAACCATGTGAGTTATTTTCCATTCCCTATTCTTCCCCACCAGAACTCGCACTCCTCTTTCTTATGGACCCCAGTTGCACGTTCAGGGGCATCAACCTGGGCTGAACTTCCTCTGCACTCCTGCTTAGGCACAGTTAGGGCCCTGGTGTCCCGAATGGGAAAAGCACTTCTTTATGTAGTACCCAAAGAATCTTCCTTTAGGCCCCAGGCCATCTTGTATTAACTTTGTAGGAAACCTCTATAACTTATTAATGTCCGTGGCTCAAGCCTCCAACATCCCTTGTTTTGATATCAAACTAGTTTCTGGCTGGTTGTTATGGAATAAGTTAAGCTTGGTTTCGACATAGTGTCTGGCCTCTGTGATGAACATCCCACGGCCCCACCTCTGGTTCCATTCCGAAGACCAGTCTCACAGAATACCCCACACATACCTGTTTCCTGATGTAGAAGGGATGGTAATCCAACCTAATCTATGGTGTATCTATGGTATATGGAATATAGATGTTATATCTAATGTTAAATGATATATTTAACATTCTTTCATTCATCCGGTAAACTAATGCTTATTCTGTGCCCAGAAGCAATCTTCGCCCTCAAGGAGCCCAGACTGTGAGGAGAGAGACACAGACACAGATGATTATAAAACAGGTGAAAGACTAAGACAGAGCCACCTTGAGTCATGGTGGTATGCAGAGAAAGGGCATGAAGCCAGCTAGGAAAGCTGAGGAAGGCTTTTTGGAGGAGGTAACTCTCCAGCTGGGAGCTGCTAACAAGTTCTTGGACTACCTCAGACTTTTGTGTGTAATGCTTTTCAATACTAAAAAATACAACTTGTTAGCTTAAAAAAATTGGAAAACTCAGATGTAGAAAAATTAACCTATACCTCTATCGTCCAAACAAATTCATTTCTAAATTTCCATGTATTTCCTTCTACACTTTTTTCGGTGCATAATTTTTTTACTTTGGGGGATTTTGTTTTAACAAAGAAATTTTACATGCAAGCACCACCTTCTAGGCCTGGAAAATTTAGCTGACCACTAGTACATACATTTGGAAATGCATTTGATATTACTTCCCCCAAATTCCTTCACTAATTTAATTTCCAAATATTTGGGGATTTTCCACATATCTTTCTGTTATTGATTTCTAATTTAATTCTGTTATACTCAGAAAACATACTTCCTATAATTCAAATTATTAATTTTTATGACTTAAATATTTCACAGATGATATGGTTTATTACAGTGAATATTCTGGGTTTACTTGAATGCCTATTCTGCTCATGTTGGACAGAATACTCTAAAATGTCAATTGAATCATTTGGTTACTAGTGTTATTCCAATATTGTATATTCTTACTTATTTTCCTCTTTTCCTTTCTTTTATCTAAGAATTAACATATTTTAGATATTATTTTGTACTTTGTGCCTTTTTTTCACTTAAAAACATACCCTAGAAATTCTCTACATGTTCATAAAAACTTCCTCATTCATTTTTTCTTTCTTTGAATTGTTATAATTTTTATATAGCAGAATTAACCCTTTTTAATAAATAATTCTGTGTGTTTAGATAAGTATATTCAGTTGTGTAATGACCACTATGATCCCAGTAGAGGATGATTTCATCACCCCTCAAAATTCTCTCTTGCCCCTTTGTAATCATATCCCTCCCACTACCCCAGCCCCTGGCAACTACAGCTCTGTGCTTCCATCCTTATAGTTTTGCTATTATCAGAACATTACAAAAATGAAATCATTCAGTATGCAGAAAGTGTCTGACTTCTTTCACTTAAGATAATCTATATGAGATTCATACACTTGGCATGAAACAGTAGTGCATTCCTTTTTATCACTCAGTAGTATTCCATTGAATAGATGTAACACAATTTGTCCATTCACCAGTTTTTTAACATTTGGGTTGTTTTGGTGATTATGAATAGAGCTATGATTAACACTCATATATACATTTAGTATGAGCATTTGTTTTCACTTCTTGTGGGTAAATACATAGGAGTAATATTACAGGATAATGTTGTAAATATATATTTAACTCTATAGGAAATCGAAAAACTGTTTTCAGAGTGGCTCAACAGTTAAGAAGCATTCACTTTCTTTGAGTAGGGAGATCCCAAAAATAAGTACCTCCTCAAATTTGGTACCCTCACTTAATCTCACACATCTACCTACCACAAACCCGTCCTAATGCATGTAGACTATCTGGGCTATCTATTTCTTCTTGTGCAATCACCGGTAATTTGAGTCTTTCAAAGAACTTGTCTATTTCATCTAAGTCAGGTGTCAGACCAGATAGTAAATATTAAAGCCTTTGCAAGTCATATATATTCTCTGTCACATATTCTTTTCTTCTTCCTATCCTCCCCCTTTCCCTCCTCCTCCTCCTCCTTTTTTTTTCTTTTAACAACCTTTTTTAAAATGTAAAAACCGAGGGAGGAGTTAAGATGGCAGAGGAGTAGGGGTCCCCTTTTTCAGCTGGTCCCCTGAGTCAAGCTCGATATGTGCCAGACCATCCTGAACATCCAGGGAATCAGCCTGAGACACAGGAAGATACATCTGGATCTCTACAGATGAATATCTCCAGCTCTGAGTATTGAGGTACGAAGCGGGGAGCCGTGAAACACAGATATCGGAAGATAAATGGAAGGGGGAGGGAGCCGCCGTGAGCGCCGGGAAGCGGTAGCCACCTGCACGGGGGAGCAGGCTGACTTGCAAACCAAAACCCATGAGAAAACAGACTGAAACCGTGAGCCTGGGAAAGCACGTGCAACCAGACTGAAAACCAGGGCTCCGGAGTGCGTGGGAACCACACTGAAACAGAGAGCTCGGGAGCGCACGCGTGGGAACCGGGGCGGCTGGCAGTGTTAGAAACACAAAGGACAGAGATGTACTGGCCCTGGAAGTGAGGCCTAGGACGCAGGCTGTGGGGCGCAGAACCCGGGACGCTGCAGGGGTTTTAGCAGCACCGACAGAAACAGAGTTAAAGTTGCCAGGAGAGCTCAGTGGAGAGCGGACTGTGATCCCTCTGTTCTGAGACAGAGACTAGGATTCGGCCACTGCTGCTCTGACTCTCAGAAGAGGCACAGAAAACCACCAGGGAAAGCCGCCAGAGAACAAAAGCCTGGAAATACCGGCTCATTTTGCCCATCCCCATTTCCCCCCTCACAGGGGACAGGGAGACTCTAACCAAACAGGGTTGCCTGAGTATCAGTGCAGCAGGACCCTCCCCCAGAAGGCAGGCTGAAAAATCAAGAAGCCCACATCCCTAAGGTCCCTGTAAAATAAGGGCACACTGCCTGGCTTCTGCTCAATGATTTGGGCTCAGGACAACCCCACAACCTCTCATCAGAATGACGAGAAGGAGAAATCCCCCCCCCCAACAAAGAAAAGACAATGAGTCTGTGGCCTCTGAAACAGAACTGGTGGATATGGATATAACCAAATTATCAGAAATGGAGTTCATTTACATTGGAATCCGGGGATGTACTGTATGGTGACTAACATAATAAAAAATCATTAAAAAAAAAAAAAAGAAATGGAGTTCAGAGTAACAATGGTCAAGATGATGTGTAGACTTGAAAAAAATATTAACGAAAATATTAATGGGAATATAGAATCTCTAAGGGTGGAAATGAGAGCAAATCTGGCAGAAATTAAAAATTCTATGAATCAAATGCAGTCAAAACTAGATGCTCTGACGGCCAGGGGGAATGAGGCAGAAGAATGAATTAGTGAATTGGAAGATGGGATGATAGAAGAGAAAGTAAAAACGGAAACTTGGCTCAAAAAAATCCAATCTCAAGAATGTAGGTTACGGGAGATTACTGACTCTATGAAATGATCCAATGTCAGAATCATCAGCATCCCCGAGGGGGTGGAGAAAAACAGAGGTCTAGAAGAGATATTTGAACAAATTGTAGCTGAAAACTTCCCTAATCTAGCGAGGGAAAGAAACATCCGTGTCCAAGAGGCGGACAGGACCCCTCCCAAGTTCAACCATNAACCTACGCCACGGCATGTCATAGTGCAATTCGCAAATATTAGATCCAAGGATACAGTATTGAAAGCGGCCAGGGCAAAGAAATTTCTCAAGTACCAAGGCAAAGGTATCAGAATTATGTCAGACCTGTCTACACAGACCTGGAATGAGAGAAAGGGTTGGGCAGCACTTTTAAATCTCTTTCAGAGAAAAACATGCAGCCAAGGAACCTTTATCCAGCAAGGCTGTCATTCAGAATTGATGGAGAGATAAAGACCTTCCAGAATCGCCAGTCATTGACCAATTTCGTAACCACGAAACCAGCCCTACAGGAGATATTAAGGGGGATTCTATAAAAGTAAAAAGGCCGCAAGAGTGCTACAGAACAGACAGTCACAATCTATAGAAACAAAGACTTTATAGGCAACAGGCATCATTAAAATCATATCTCTCAATATTCGGTCTCAATGTAAATGGCCTAAATGCTCCCATAAAGCACTACAGGATTGCAGATTGGATAAAAAGACATGACCCGGGGCGCCTGGGTGGCACAGCAGTTAAGCATCTGCCTTTGGCTCAGGGCGTGATCCGGGCGTTATGGGATCGAGCCCCACATCAGGCTCCTCCGCTATGAGCCTGCTTCTTCCTCTCCCACTCCCCATGCTTGTGTTCCCTCTCTGACTGTCTCTATCTCTGTCAAATAAATAAATAAAATCTTTAAAAAAAAAAACAAACATGACCCATCCATTTGCTGTCTACAAGAGACTCATCTTGAACCTAAAGATACATCCAGACTGAAAGTAAAGGGATGGAATACCATCTTTCACGCCAATGGACCTCAAAAGAAAGCTGGGGTACCAATTCTCATATCAGACAGATTGGTATTTAAACTAAAGGCTATAGAGAGAGACACAGAAGGGCAATATATTATTCTTAAAGGATGTATCCAACAAGTGGATATGACAATTATAAATATATATGCCCCCAACAGGGGAGCAGCAAGATACACAAGACAACTCTTAACCACAATAAAGAGACATATAGATAAAAATATGTTAATAGTNTAAGAACACAGTAATAGTAGGGGACCTCAACACTCCACTATCAGAAATAGACAGAGCACCTAAGCAGAAAATCAACAAAGAAACAAGACCTTTGAATGCCATACTCGACGAGTTGGACCTCATAGATATATATAGAACACTACACCCAGAACCATTCTATTATATTCTAATGCCCATGGAACATTCTCAAGAATAGACTGTGTTCTGGGTCACAAAACAAGTCTCAAACGATACCAAAAGACTGAAATTATTCCCTGCATATTCTCAGACCACAATNCCCTGCATATTCTCAGACCACAACGCTCTGAAATTGGAACTCAACCACAAGGAAAAATTTGGAAGAAACTCAAACACTTGGAGACTAAGAACCATCCTGCTCAAGAATGATTCGATAAATAATGAGACCGAAGACCAAATTAAACAATTTATGGAGACCAACGAGAATGAATACACAACGGTCCAAANCGTTACCTTGGAATTAACTTAACCAGAGACGTAAAGGACCTATATCCTAGAAACTATAGATCACTTTTGAAAGATATTGAGGAAGACATAAAAAGATGGAAAAATATTCCATGCTCATGGATTGGAAGAATTAACATAGTTAAAATGTCCATGCTACCCAGAGCAATCTACACTTTCAATGCTATCCCGATCAAAATACCAATGACATTTTTCAAAGAACTGGAACAAACAACCCTTAAATTTGTGTGGAACCAGAAAAGGCCCCGAGTCACCAAGGAATTGTTGATAAGGCAAAACAAAGCTGGGGGCATCACGTTGNAAGACATAAAAAGATGGAAAAATATTCCATGCTCATGGATTGGAAGAATTAACATAGTTAAAATGTCCATACTACCCAGAGCAATCTACACTTTCAATGCTATCCCGATCAAAATACCGAGGACATTTTTCAAAGAACTGGAACAAATAGTCCTTAAATTTGTATGGAACCAGAAAAGGCCCCGAATCTCCAAGGAACTGTTGAAAAGGAAAAACAAAGCTGGGGGCATCACAATGCCGGATTTCGAGCTGTACTACAAAGCTGTGATCACAAAGACAGCATGGTACTGGCACAAAAACAGACACATCGACCCAATGGAACAGAATAGAGAACCCAGAAATGGACCCTCGGCTCTTTGGGCAAGTAATCTTTGATAAAGCAGAAAAAACATCCAGTGGAAAAAAGACAATCTCTTTCAATAAATGGTGCTGGGAAAATTGGACAGCTACATGCAAAAGAATGAAACTTGACCACTCTCTCACACCATACACAAAAATAAACTCCAAATGGATGAAAGACCTCAATGTGAGACAGGAATCCATCAAAATTCTAGAGGAGAACATAGGCAACAACTTCTATGACATCGGCCAGAGCAACCTTTTTCACGACACATCTCCAAAGGCAAGAGAAATAAAAGATAAAATGAACTTATGGGACTTTATCAGGATAAAGAGCTTCTGCACAGCCAAGGAAACAGTCAAAAAAACTAAGAGACAGCCCACGGAATGGGAGAATATATTTGCAAAGGACACCACAGATAAAGGACTGGTATCCAAGATCTACAAAGAACTTCTCAAACTCAATACACGAGAAACAAATAAACAAATCATAAAATGGGCAGAAGATATGAACAGACACTTTTCCAATGAAGACATACAAATGGCTAACAGACACATGAAAAACTGTTCAACATTGTTAGGCATCAGGGAAATTCAAATCAAAACCACCTTGAGATAACACCTTATGGCCGTTAGAATGGCAAAGATAGACAAGGCAAGAAACAACAATTGTTGGAGAGGATGTGGAGAAAGGGGATCCCTCCTACATTGTTAGTGGGAATGCAAGTTGGTACAGCCACTTTGGAAAACAGTGTGGAGGTCCCTCAAAAAGTTAAAAATTGAGCTACGCTATGATCCAGCCATTGCACTACTGGGTATTTACCCCAAAGATACAGATGTAGTGAAGAGAAGGGCCATATGCACCCCAATGTTCATAGCTGCATTGTCCACAATAGCTAAATCGTGGGAGTAGCCGAGATGCCCTTCAACAGATGACTGGATTAAGAAGCTGTGGTCCATATATACAATGGAATATTACTCAGCTATCAGAAAGAACGAATTCTCAACATTTGTTGCAACATGGACGGCACTGGAGGAGATAATGCTAAGCGAAATAAGTCAAGCAGAGAAAGACAATTATCATATGGTTTCACTCATTTATGGAACATAAGTAGGAAGATAGGTAGGAGAAGAAGGGGAACAAGAAAAGGGGTTAAACAGAAGGGGGAATGAACCATGAGAGACAGTGGACTCTGGGAAACAAACTGAGGCCTTCGGGTGGGGGGGAATGGGATAGGCTGGTGATGGGTAGTAAGGAGGGCACGTAGTGCATGGTGCACTGGGTGTTATACGCAAGTAATGAATCATGGAATTTTACATCGGAAAAAAAAATACATATTTAAAAAAAATGTAAAAACCATTCTTTGCTCATGGGCTAATGTAGCCCAGAAACCATAACACGCTGAGCCCTGTCCTAAATTGTCAAATTTTGGAGCATAAAGTTTATAATATATTTTTTGGTCTGTTTAATAATCGTAGAATCGCTAAATATATCACCTTTCTCATTCCTGCTATTGGTAGTTTGCGTGTTCTTTTTTTTCCTCTAGTCAGTTTAGTTAGAAATTTATCCATTTTAGTTGCTGTTCTCACAGAACCAGCTTTTCTTTCTTTGGCTATCTCCATTGATTTTCTATTTTAATTTTTCTGACGTTTGCTCTTCATTTCCTTCTTTCTGCATGATTTGGATTTAATTTGCTTTACTTGGGGCACCTGGCTGGCTCAATCAGAAGAGCATGTGACTCGTGATCTCAGGGCCGTGAGTTCAAGGCCCATGCAGGGTATAGAGATTACTTAAATAAACATAACTTTAAAAAAATAATTTGCTTCTCTTTTTCTAATTTCTTAAAAAAGAAGCCTAGATCATTGATTTGAGATCTTTCTTCTTAATGCTCTAAATTTCCCTCTAACTACATCTTTGGCTGTGTTTGACAAATTTTGATATTTTGCATTTTTAGTTTCATTCAGTTCTAAATATTCTTTAAATTCCCTTATTTCTTTTTTGACCCATGGGCTATTTATAAATGTGTCCTTCAATTTCTAAATATTTTAAAGATTGTGTAAATATCTTTCTGTTTAAATCCGTTATGCTTTGAAACATAATTTGTGTAATTTCAATTGTTTTAAATTTCTTAGAGTTTGCATTATGGCTACAATGTGATCTAGAGTGGTGAATGTTCAATCTGCCATTGGAAAGAATGTATATTCCGTTCTTGCTGGATGGAGTATTCTATAAATCCCAGTTAAGTCAGTTTGATTGATGGCGTTGTTCAAGACTCCTATACTCTTACTGATTTTCTATGTACTTTTCCTATCAGTACCTGGGATATGTTTTGCACCTATAATAGTGAATTTGTTTCTCCTTTTAGTTCTTTCACTATTTGCTACATGTATTTTAAAACTCTATTGCTAGGTGCAGATATCTTAACATTGTTATGTCTTCTACCACTTTATCATAATGAAATAGCCCTCTTTATCTTTGCTAATATTCCTTGTTCTGAAGTATATTTTTTATACCAACGTTGCCAATACAGCTAGGGTGTTTGCATTGTATATATTTTTTAATCATTTACATTTAACCTACCTACTTTGCTTTTATCTGTAGAATAGGTTTTTTCTAGACAGCATATATGATCTGTTTCCACCCACTCTCCCCAAGAATTTAAAATCCCTGAGAGCAGAGATTTCGTTTGTTTTGTTTGTAACTGTATTCCCTATGCCTAGAACATTGTGGGGCTTAAAGTATATATGATTAGGGGCGCCTGGGTGGCACAGCGGTTAAGCGTCTGCCTTCGGCTCAGGGCGTGATCCCGGCGTTATGGGTTCAAGCCCCACATCAGGCTCCTCTGCTATGAGCCTGCTTCTTCCTCTCCCACTCCCCCTGCTTGTGTTCCCTCTCTCGCTGGCTGTCTCTATCTCTGTCAAATAAATAAAATCTTTAAAAAAAAAAAAGTATATATGATTAAATCTTTACTGAATGCATAAACCAGCATAAATATGCTTCACTGGAAAAGTTTCTTTATTTGAAGGTATAATCTGGTTCTTATTTTCATCCCTCTAGTGTTTATGTTGAGAGTCCTCATTTTTCTTTCTCTCCAATAAGATAAATGCAATATTTTCAGTGCTGGCCATGGGGAGGTTAGTTTGTTTTGTCTACTGTGTTTTTCTTATTAGATTAACTTCCCGATTGAAATTTGTTTTTTGTCATTCAAGGTGATAGTTGTATACTTCAACTGAATTTCCCTTTTATTTTTCTCTCTCCTGGAATGTCTTAAAGTCATGGTCTATTTTATTGTATCCAGTGTAGTAAGAATCCTTATCAAAGTTTTATTTCAACATTAAAAAAATAAAAAGGACTATCAGGCCTAGCTGAGGGTACCCTAGAATTGCGCAATAGAAGACAGTACACGTGCTTCAGGGCATTTTTAATGTTAAGAAGTTTCGTTAGCATCAGATACTATCAACTTCTACTTCATTGGCTGTCATAAGAGGTTGTCACACATTGTCTCCAAACATGCTATCTCTCTACTACACTTATTCCAAAGCAACAGCCAAAACTGCGGGACTGCCCCCACAAAAGGCACCCGCAAGCCCTCAGCATGCTGTCCTGGCATTCATGTCCCCGTTCCTCCTGTGGGGACCCACTGGCAGCTATATGTTAGTTGTTAACTGGCCTCAGCTGTGTGCTGGCTCTTCGCAGCTCGGCAACCCCCAGATCCCATTCAGGACACTTGTAGGTTTACTGGGAATAAGATAGAACATTGTCCCTTCCTTTGCAGTCACTACCTTTATCTCCAAATTATTTGGTAATAAAACACATATAACATAAAATTTACCAGGTTCTGGTTCAAGATGGCAACTTAGGAAGCTCCTGAACTCACCTGCTTCCAAGGACCCACCAAATCTACAGCTACGTATTAAAGAACTTCTGGAAAAAACAAACAAAACAACCAAACCTGGCTGAGTGACTCCTACACGTAGGGCCAATAAGAGAAGGCCCACATCAAAGCAGGTAGGAGAGTCTGTGGCACAATCTTACCATAAATTCCATCCCTGGCACAGTGACCAGGGAGGAAACTCAATCGGGAGAGATTTGGGAGGAAACTCAAAACCTGGAGCTTCTCCCCAAGAAGCAAAGGTTTTGAGCCTCACATTGGGTACCCCAATTTTTATGACCTAATCCTGAGAGACAAGCCCCCTATACATCTAGTTTTGAAAACCAATGAGGCTCATGTCCATAAAACTCACAAGTCTAGACCAAACTAAGAAATGGCTCTTAAAGGGCTCACATAGACGCACCAACCCCAGGGCTCAGCACAGAGTCAGTTGACAAAGAGGCACCCGGACTTTCTGTGAATGGGGCTTCTTTGCTAACTTTAAGGTGTCCGCCTGAGAGGCAGGCATCTGATTAGGCGCATGTCTGGGGCCTGCTTTCTGGCGGGCACCATCTGCGTTCTCTCCCTTTGCCTTGTTCTAGCCAGCAGACGCCATCCTCACTCTCCCTCGGCCATCTCCAGAGCTCCAGGATCTCCACAGCTAGAGCTTTTACATGAGTCTGGTGCCCTGGTCTTTGCAGCTACTGCTTAAGAGACATCTCTCAATCACCTGACTCTGGAGGCTGGAGGGGGGTTCTGATCCTAGATGCCATGGGACTGTAACAACCAGAGTTTTGGGCAGACTACCACTCCAAGGGCACTGCACACACAGCAGGCAGAAACACAACCCCAGTCTTTCTGTGAAAGAGGCCTATTGGCTTGCCCAGGAGCTCCAGCCTGGTGGGCAGGCTTCTGGGTTAGCAAACAACTAGGGGAACCTCTGTTTTGCTCCAGCTCACCAGTATCTCCCAGAAGGAAACTTACAGTCTCCCTCTAACACCCTGATTTTTGCAGCTGCTGCCAAAGGGACACCTCTACATCACCGGACTCTAATGACCAGTGGGGCTTACACTCTTAGATCCCACAGGACTGCAACCAAAGGAGAAAGAGTTCTTCCCCCCCCCCACTCCCACTCATTTGTCCCCACCCCCAACCCCTTGCCTCTGGCAATCACCAATACGTTCTCTGTAACTATGAGCTTGGATTTTTGTTTGTTTGTGTTTTTTTTTCATTTTATTTTCATTTATTTATTTATTTTAATTGTAGATTTTATTTTTTCAATTGAAGTATAGTTCGCATACAATATTATATTAATTTCAGGTGCACAACGTAGTGATTCAATAATTATATACATTATAAAATGCTCACCATACTGTAGTTACCTTCTATTATCATACAAAGTTATTACATTATTTTCTATATTCCTTATGTTATACTTTTCATCCCAGTGAATTATTTATTTTAACCAGAAGTTTGTATATCTTAATCCCCTTCACCTATTTCGCCCATTCCCCCTGCCCCTCTCCCTTCTGACAACCACCATGTTCTCTGTAGTTATGAATCTCTTTCTGGTTTTTATGTTTTGTTTTGCTTTGCTTGTTTTGCTTTTTAGATTCTGCATATAAGTGAAATCATAAGGCACTTGTCTTTCTCTGACTTATTTCACTTAGCATAATACCCTCTAGTTCCATCCACGTTGTAAATATCAAGATTTCATTCTTTTTTATGGCTGAGTACTATCCCTTGTATGTATATACCACAACTTCCTTACCCGTTCATCTTTCAATGGACACTTAGGTTGTTTCCATAACGTGGCTACTATAAATAATGGTGTAATAAACATAGGGATGGATATATATTTTGAATTAGTGTTTATCTGTATTCTTCAGAAAATACCCAGAAGTGGAATTACTGGGTCATATGGTATTTCTATGTTTAATTTTTTTTAGGAAACTCAATACTGTTTTTCATCATAGCTAAACAAATTTACACTCCCACCAACAGTGCAGGAGGGTTGCCTTTACTCCACATCCTCACCAATTGTTATATTGTTTATATAGCTTTGGATAGTACCCATTCTGACTAGTGTGAGGTGCTGGTTTTGTGTTTTCTTGATGATTAGTGTGATGTTAAGCATGTGTCTGTTGGCCATCTGTATGTCTTCTTTGGAAAAATGTCTATTCAGGTCCTCTGCCCATTTTTTAATCAGATTGGGGTTTTTTGGTATTGATTTATATTAGTTCTTTATATATTTTGGATATTAACCCCTCATCAGATTTATCATTTGCAAATATCCTCTCCCATTCTGTGAGTTGCCTTTTCATCTTGTTGATGGTTTCCTCTGCTGGGCAAAAGCTTTTTAATTTGAGATAGTCGCCATTGTTTACTTTGCCTTTGTTTCCCTTGCTTGAGGAGCTAGATCCAGATAAATATTGCTAAAGCCGACGTCCAAGAATTTACTGCCTATATTTTCTTTTAGGAGTTTTAAGATTTCGAGTCTTATATTTAGGTCTTTAATCCATTCTTAGTTTATTTCTGTATGTGGTGTAAGAAAGTATTTGCATGTAGCTGTCCTGTTTTCGCAACACCATTTATTGAACAGACTGTCTTTTCCCCTTTGTATACAATTCTTGCCTCCTTTGTGTAGACTGTTTGACCATACAAGCGTGGGTTTATTTCTGGGCTCTCTATTTTGTTTTATTAATTTATGTGTCCATTTTTGTGCCAGTGTGATACTGTGTTGATTACAATAGCTTTGTAGTATAGTTCGAAATCTGGAATTGTGATACTTCCAGCTCCGTTCTTCTTTTTCAAGATTACTTTGGCTATTTCTCAAGATTACTGTTTTGTGGTTCCATACAAATTTTAGAATTATTTGTTCTAGTTTGTGAAAAATACTACTGGTATTTTAATAGGGATTGCGTTGAATCTATAGATTGCTTTTGGTACTATGGACATTTTAGCACTATTAATTCTTCCAATTTATGAGCATGGAATATCTTTCCATTTGTTTCTGTCATCTTCAATTTCATTGAGTTCTTGTGTCCCACAGGATTGTAACAATCAGAGAGACCATTTTTGGCAGGGTACTACAACCAGGACACAGCACATACAGCAGACTGAAATGCAATCCCAGTCTTTCTGTGAAAGAGGTCTACTTATTTGTCCAGGAGGTTAAGCCTGAGGGACAGGCTTCAGGTCTGGCATACATCAAGAGGCTACAAAGGTGCTCTTGGGGAACTAGGCCAGTGGATACCATCTTTGCGCTCTCCCTCTGCCTCACTACAGCTCACTGGTATCTTTCAAAAACGAACTTACAGAGGGACCTGGGTGGCTCAGTCTGTTGAGTGTCTGACTCTTGATTTCAGCTCAGATCATCATCTCAGGGTCATGGGATCAAGCCCCGTGTTGGGCTTTGGGCTCTGCAGAGTCTGCTTGGGATTCTTTCTCTCCCTCTCTCACTGTCCCTCCCCACCTCAAATAAATAAATAAATAAATAAATAAAACCTTAAGGAAAAAAAAAAGGAACTTTACCCGTCTGGAGACCCAAATTTTTGCAACTGCCACCGAGGAAATATCTCTAGATCACCTGGCTTGGTGATCTGCAGGAATCATGCTTATGGCCCCACAGGACTGTATCTATTTGCATATTTTTTTTTAAAAGCTACTGCCTGAGGGTCTGACTTCCAAACATCCTGAATCTAGGTGCTAGATGGGATCCTTCCCTTTGGGACACTGACTGGTCTTGGCACACCCTCAACAACAGGAAGCTACTAAAAATAAGACAGGGGGTGCCTGGGATGCTTGATTTCAGCTCAGGTCATGATCTCAGGGTCATGAGATCAAACCCAACATTAGGCCCTATGCTCAGCAGGGAGTCTGCTTGCGATTTTCTCCGTTCCTTTGCTGCTTGCACACGTTCTCTCTCTCTCTCTCTCTCTCTCTCTTTTTCTTTCTAAAATAAATAAGTCTTAAAAAAATAAAAACAGGCTGCTTGGAAAAATTACAAAGTTTCAGAGACAACCAAGAGCTAGGCCAGGATTGAATGATAAGTTTCATCTGCTACACAAAGTCACTCCTTCAAGATTGGGACACATGGCTGTTTCATCTAATGCATAGAAACCAACACAGAAAATCAATCAAAATAAGAGAGCAGAGGAATATACTTAAAATGAAAGAACAAGTTAAAACCTCAGAAAGAAACTTTAATGAAACAGAGATAAGTAACATACAATTTACCATCTTAACCATTTTTAAGTGTGTAGTTCAGTTGTATTGAATACGTTCATCATGTTGTGCAACCACCACCACCATCCATCCCTAGAGCTCTTTTCATCTTGAAAACTGAAACTCTATACCTAAACCATAACTTAAACCATAACTCCCATTCCGCCTCCACCTAACCCCAGCAACCACCACTTTACTTTCAGTCGCTATGATTTTGATGACTCTTAAGTATTTCATGTAAGCTGAATGATGCAGTATTTGGTTTTTTGTGACTAGCTTATTTCACTTAGCATAAAGTGCTCAAGTTTCATCCATGTTATCACATATGTCAGAATTGCCCTCCTTTATAAGGATGAACAGTATTCTATTGTATGTATACACCACATTTTGTTTATCCATTCATCCATTGATGCACACTTAGGTTGCTTCCATATTTAACTATTTTGAATAATGCTGCCATTAACATGGGTGTAAAAATATCTCTTTGAGATTCTGCTTTCAGTCATTTTGGGCATACCCAGAAGTCAAATTACTGGATCATATAACAACGTTATTTTTAATTTTTTGAGGACCTGCTCTACTGTTTTTCACAGTGGCTGCACCATTTTACATTCGCGAAAGTGTTCCTATTTCTCCACATCCTCCAACACCTGTGATTGATTGGGGTTTGATAGTAGTTATCCAAACGAGTGGGAGGAAGTTCTCATTGTGGTTTTGATTTGCTTTTCCTTGATTATTAGTGACGTTGAGCATCTTTTCATGTGTCATCTGTCTTCTTTGGAAAAATATCTACTGAAGGCCTTTGTTCATTTTCTTAATCAGGTTGTTTGGTTCTGTTGTTGAGTTTTAGGAGTTCTCTAGACATCCTAGATATTAATCCCTTGTCAATATATGATTTGCAAATACTTTCTCCCATTCTGTAGATTGCCTTTTTGTCCTTTTGATATAGTCTTTTGATGCACAAAAGTTTCAAATTTTTGTGAAGTCTGATCCGTTTTTGTTGCTGCTGGCTGTGCCTTTGGTGTCCTGTCTCAGAAATCATGCAAGATCCAATGTCATGAAGTTTTGCCCTATGCTTTCACAGTTTTAGGTCTGATATTTAAGTCTTTTTACATTTTGAATAATTTTTGTATATGGTGTTAGGTAAGGATCCAACTTCATTCTTCTGAATGTGGATATCCACTTTTTCCAGCACCATTTGGGTTTTTTTTTTTCAAATTTCTATTTAAATTCTAGTTAGTTAATACACAGTGCGATATTGGTTTCAGGAGTAGAATACAGTGGTTCATCACTTACATACAACCCTCAGCGTTCAAAATAGCAAGTGCCTCCTTAATACCTATTCCCTATCTAATCCATCCCCCACTCACATCCCTCCATCAACCCTCAGTTTGTTCTCTATTGTTAAAGGTCTCTTACGTTTTTTTTTCTCTCTCTTTCTCTTTTTTCCCCTTCCCTGTATGTTCATTTGTTTTGTTTCTTAAATTCCACATATGAGTGAGATCATATATAGTATTTGTCTTTCTGTGAGTGGTTTATTACACTTATATGCACTCTAGATTCATCCATGTCATTGCAAATGGCAAGATTTCATTCTTTTTGATGGCTGAGTAATATTTCAAATCTGTATTTTGTATCTTTTGGGTAAATACCTAGTGGTGCAATTGCTGGATCATAGGATAATTCTATTTTTAACTTTTTGAGGAACCTCTATGTTATTCTCCACAGTGACTGCACCAGTTTGCATTCCCACCAACAGTGCAAGAGGGTTCTCCTTCCCCTGCATCCTCACCAACACCTGTTGGATCTTGTGTTGTTAACTTTAGCTGTTCTGACAGGTGTGAGGCGATATCACATCATGGTTTTGGTTTGTATTTCCCTGATGATGAGTGATGTTGAGCATTTTTCATGTGTCTGTTAGCCATCCGGATGTCTTCTTTGGAAAAGTGTCTATTCATGTCTTCTTGCCCATTTTTTAACTGGATTATATGTTCTTGGGATATTCAGTTTGATAAGTTCCTTATAGATTTGGGATACTACCCCTTTATCAGATATGTCATTTACAAATATCTTCTCTTGCAGGCTGTTTTAATTTTGCTGATTTTTTCCTTTGCTGTGCAGAAGCTTTTTATCTTGATGAAGTCCCAATAGTTCATTTTTGCTTTTGTTTCCCTCGCTTCTGGCAATGTGTCTAGTAAAAAGTTGCTACAGCCAAGGTCAAAGAGATTGTTGTTTGTGTTCTTCTCTAGGATTTTGATTGTTTCCTGTCCCACATTTAGGTTTTTTATCCATTTTGAATTTATTTTTGTGTATGGTGTAAGAAAGTGGCCCAGTTTCATTCTTCTGCATGTTGCTGTCCAGTTTTCCCAATACCATTTGTTGAAAAGACTGTCTTTTTTTCCATTGGATAGTCTTTCCTGCTTTGTTGGGATTAGTTGACCATCCAGCACCATTTGTTGGAAAGACCTTTTTTCTATACTTTTTTCTTTACTTTTCAGATTAGGGGTCATGCCTTCCTCTCACCTTATTATCAGGAAATGTGCGTGAATGGGGTGAGGAAGGTAAAATCCAGCCTCTCTTGAAAGACATCAATCTCCCACAAATTCTTATACTCGAAGTTATAGGATAAGAGTTCTACTGATCTGCATTCTGCTCATAGTGTCTGCTGTTGCAACTGGCCTCTCGCACCTCTTAGAGTTGAAGAATCTCAGGGGTGGAGGGCATGTCCAAACAGCCTGGTCTTCTGGGAAAGATTATTTGGGTGCATAAAGATGGAAGCTACATGTTTTATGGTCTCCACAGCTTTGATTAGTCCAGACGGCAGTCTCCTAGTTCTTACACCATACACAAAAATAAATTCAAAATGGATGAAAAACCTAAATGTGGGACAGGAAACAATCAAAATCCTAGAGAAGAACACAAACTACAATCTCTTTGACCTTGGCTGAAGGGATGTAGATACAATCCTGACAAGATGGCTGGGCAACCAGGATTCCATCAGTAAAACAGAAGCTACTCTAGATGATCCAAGAAAAAATTAGAGGTTTACACAACTGGGCTGAAACGTTGTAAAATGGCCCTAGTGATCCCCCTTTTCTGGTGTTCACACCTATACACAATTTCCTTCACATATATGTGGATTGACCTAACAACTTGCTTCGAACCAATAGAATGCAACAGTTGCATGTCATATGCTAAAGATATCAAAGGAGGTCACTTTGGTGAGTAGGTCATATGAGACTGTGACATCATCCTGCTAGCAGACTCTCTTTCCTGCCTTCTCCATTTCATAAAACAAGCAGCCATGTTGGGAAGGTTCACATGGCACAGTACTGATGGTGGTCTCCGGCCAACAGTCAGCTGAGAACTGAGGCCCTCCCTCCAATGGACCACAAGGAACTGAATTCTGCCAACAACCACTTGAGGCAGGAAGTGGACCCTTCCCAAGTCAATCCTCAGATGAAACGCCAGCCCTGAGCAACACCTTGATTTCAACCTTGTGAGAGACTCTGATGCAGAAGATCCGGTTAAGCCTTGACAGACTCCTGACCCAAAGAAACTGTGAAATAAAAAATGTGATTTCTTTTAAGCTATAAGTTTGTGGTGGTTTGTGATGTAGTGATAGAGAGCTAATACAACAATTATTGGAAAGCTAAGGGAATGAATGTCCAGGAGGCTGATACTGACTCTTTTAGCTGCCTATAGCACCGAGGTAATTTAGAATTTATCATCAGCCCGGTACCTGCCTGAAATTGCCACCATAGATTCTCTTCTGCCTTCAAAATCTTATACAAGGGAAAATACAGGATGAATTAGGATTATCTTGTGAGGTGATAAAATAAGGAAGCGGGGTTTTGGGGGCTTTTAAACTTATTTATGAGAGAGAGAGGGAGAGAGAGAGAGAGAGAATGAGTGGGGGGAGGGGCAGAGGGAGAGGGATGAGCAGACTCCCTGATGAGCAGGGAGCCTGATATGGGGCTTGATCCCAAGACCCTGGAATCATGACCTGAGCCAAGAAGGCAGAAACTTAACTGACTGGGCCATTCAAGTGCCCCAGGAAGTGTTTTAATAAATTTGAAGGAATGTCGATAGGACACAGAACCAAACAGAATGAGTTATCAATGGCCAAAGCTAGGGCAATATGGGAAATAAACTAAAAATGATAGTACTGGATAATAACTCATAAAATAAAATAAATATCCATGATTCCATGTTAATACTAATTAATTAATTAGTGTGAGAGAAGGGACAGCTCTTCTTCATGGAAGAATATCAATTGTAAATGTAGAAGGAATAAGAAAAATTTAAAATACGCATCAGGCAAATGCCATACCAATTAGAAGCAAGTTTCACTATGGGATACTAAAATCAGCAGGCAAAACAGGATGTTAGCATAATCTCAGAGTTATCTATCCCAAGACATTTAATAATTACACAGGGAAAAATTAGTAATTTTACCTTGGAGAAACCCAGCGGATACCATCTTAATCAAGTGATCAAGATTTACTTCCTGATATGATGCCCTGGGAAGGACACAACATTCCATGCATAACTTCAATCTAATCATGAGAAAACATCAAAGAAACCTAAACCAGGAGATAGTCTACAAAATGCCTGGCCAACACTCATGGAAAGTGTCAGCATTATGAAAGACGAGGAAATGAATTGGGGTAAAATAAGGAAACAAATTGGAGGAGACAAGGGTATACAAACACTGAACACAAATGAGTTATTTTGGATTGGTTCCTGGAACATTAAAAGGACATTGGGGGGAAACTGCTGGGATTTTAAGGTCAGTGGTTTAGTTAATAGTACTGTACCACTGTTAATTTCCTGGTTTTGATCATCGTACTATGATTATATAGTTGTTAATATTAGGGGAAGATAAGTGAAAAGTATATGTGTACTCTATACTATATTCACAAATTCCTGTGAGTCTAAACTTTTTCAAAATAAAAACTTGGCATGCATGAATACCTTTCCACTCATATTTAAAATGCCAACAAACAATAATATTTCCATCATCCTAGTTCTGCCAAACATCCTGTTACCTCATACCATCAGAGATGTTCCTGTGTTCTCCCTAAGAAAGTAAGAACTTGAATCCTTATAAGTCACTGTACCTCTCTAAGTCATGTTCACTTCCTTTTCTAGATCAATTACAACCCACTTTTGATACACTGCAAAGTCTAAATTATAAAGTTAGTATTAACAAATACACCTTAACGGGGTGCCTGGCTGGCTCAGTTGGTAGAGCACGCAACTCCTTTTTTTTTTTTTAAGATTTTATTTATTTATTTGACAGAGAGAGAGAGACAGCCAGTGAGAGAGGGAACACAGCAGGGGGAGTGGGAGACGGAGAAGTAGGCTCCCAGCAGAGGACCCTGATGCAGGGCTCGATTCCAGAACACTGGGATCTCGCCCTGAGCCAAAGGTAGATGCTTAACGACTGCGCCACCCAGGCGCCCCCATCATGCAACTCTTGATCTCAGGGTTGTGAGTTTAAGCGCCACACCTGGCATAGTGATTGCTTTAAAAAAATGAACAAAAATGGGGTGCCTGGGTGGTGCAGTTGGTTAGGCGTCCAACTCCTGGTTTCCGCTCAGGTCCTGATCTCAGGGTCATGAGATCAAGCCCTGTGTTGGGTTCTGTGCTCAATGTGGAGCCTGCTTAAGATTCTCCCTCTGCTCCTGCCCTCCCCTCTCTCTAAATCTTTTTTTAAAAAATAAAGAAAAATATAGGATGCCTGTGTGGCTCAGTCAGTTAAGCGTCTGCCTTCAGCTCAGGTCATAATCCCAGGGTCCTGGGATTGAGCCCCGCATCAGTCTCCTTCCTCAGCGGGGAGCCTGCTTCTCCCTCTGCCTGCTTCTCCTTCTGCTTGTCCTCTCTCTTTCTTTCTCTCTCTCTCTCTGACAAATAAATAAATAAATAAATAAAATCTTTAAAAAAAATAAATAAACTAAAATATACCACCCAAATTTTAAGAAGAAATAAAACAAATACACCTTAAGATCAGTACTAGCAAATCATGCAGAACCATACCTAGACCAATCCTGAGAAGGAAATTAGCCTTTCTCAGTCAGTTGGTCGTAAGAAACTCCCCACGAGGCCATAAGGTGGGTTGAGAGAAAAATATCAGTACAGCAGGAGTAACTGCCATGCAAACCCAAGCCATTTGCTCACACAACTTACTCCTTCAGGACATGTTCATGCACAATCTCCTATACGTTGTTCCACTTGATGTTGAATTATCAGTATGCACGACCAACTCTATGGCTTTTCATGGATCCAGTAACACACAGATCAGGATAAACAACTGAGATCAGATGATAATTGAGTTTCCCTTTGGTCTCTACTGAGGCTAAGAAGTAAGCCAGGAGCTGCTTCTCAGAAAGGGACTATCTGTCTTCACAAGATGGCGTTGCTTTGCTTCAAAATCCTAGAAGTCTGAGCTGAGATTCGTTATTGGAATTTTCCAGAAGCTCCATCATATCTATCAAAATATCAGAAATACTTTGGGAACTGCTGAATCTGCTGGGTCATTAGGATCCAGTGGCAGAGCAGCTAGCAATAAAGTCGAATCAACTGTAGTACGTTCTCTTGCTCTGAATTTTTGTCTCAAAACTGAAAGATTATGTGTTACTCAGTAATGAGGTCAGACAACACACTCAAATGTATATGTTCTCTCTAGAATCAATTCAAAGTGGCCCACCAAAATGTTATGCCTCTTATTAGTGCAAGATGCAATAACTTATATTTCATTTGGGACTTAAACTCACTACCATATTTTCTTCATAAAAAGAATGAGCAACAACAGCACCATTCCCTGAAAGCAAACCCTAAAAAACGAAAAATAAAGAACTAAAATCACAAATTGAAAAGGTTTATCAAGTTCCTTTGAAGAAATTTGCTGCAAAATACATTCTAATAACCAATATTTCTGTCTTAGACTTTCCTTCTCCAGAGATTCCTTCTCCTACAGCTCTAAGAAGATGGCTTTAGCAGATATTTCACATCTACATGGAGGACTGTAATAAAGAGAGTAAGTAAGACAACACAGACAAAAAGGGAAAGCACCAAGCCAATGATGATTCCGGGGAAACACCCCCCCCCCATAGTATTCTAAGTGAAGAGGCCTGTCTGGGATTTAGGAAATGTTCTCCTTGTTTTATTGACAAGAACAAAGTCTGATTCGTGACTCATGCTAACAGACTTGGACTAGGTAGACACTGAGATCTAGAAGGTTCAATTTCTCTGTAGCATCATTTGCAAATATATTCTTCCATTCCGTGGGCTGCCTCTTAGTTTTTTTGACTGTTTCCTTGGCCGCGCAGAAGCTTTTTATTTTGATGAAGTCCCACATGTTCATTTTATCTTTTGTTTCTCTTGCCTTTGGAGATG
>NC_048219.1:92162448-92162638 GCF_002007445.2 Ailuropoda melanoleuca
CCAATGTTCATAGCAGCATTGTCCACAATAGCTAAATCGTGGAAGGAGCCGAGATGCCCTTCCACAGATGATTGGATTAAGAAGTTGTGGTCCATATATATATATACAATGGAATATTACTCAGCTATCAGAAAGAACGAATTCTCAACATTTGCTGCAATATGGACGGCACTGGAGGAGATAATGCTAA
>NC_048219.1:92162930-92186878 GCF_002007445.2 Ailuropoda melanoleuca
AAAAAAAAAAAAAAAAGAAAGGAGGGTAAACAGAAGGAGGAGTAACGCATGGGAGACTATGGACTCTGAGAAACAAACTGAGGGCTTCAGAGGGGAGGGGGTGGGGGAATGGGATAGACTGGCGATGGGTAGTAAGGAGGGCACATATTGCATGGTGGCACTGGGTGTTATACACAACTAATGAATCATCGAACTTTGCATCAGAAACCAGGGATGTACTGTATGGTGACTAACATAATGTAATAAAAAAATATTAAAAAAAAGAAGGTTCAATCTCTCTGGAAAAAAATGGCTACTGGGAAGAACTTTTCTCAAGCAACTATTATTTTTATTTACTTAACTTAGGATTATAAAGTAAAAGGTTCCCTACATGTAGTAATCTATAATGTCATAAAACATAAAACAAAACTTAAATGATATCTAAGGTTAAGGGCTACCCTGGATTTAAAACATTCTTTCCATCATACAATGGAAGTGTGGTGCCCTTTGGCACGAATATTTTATTCATGCATCTGAGATAAGTAAGTTACACATTTTTAAAATAACTTGATTGTAATATAATTCACATAGACTACAATTCACACTGAAGTGTACAATTCTGTGGGTTTTAGTATATTCAGAGTTTTGCGACCATCACCCACAATCAACTCTAGAATATTTTATCACCCTAAAAGCAACCCTGTATGCATTAGCAGTCACTTCCTATTTACCAACAACTCTCCACCCCATCCCCACTAATCTACTTTCTGTCTCCATGGATTTGCCTCTTTTTGACATTTCATATAACTGAAATCATAAAATATGTGGTCTTTTGTGACTGGCTTCTTTCACTCAGAATAATGTTTTTAAAGTTCTTCCATTTGTAGCGCTTCATTGCATTAAATGTAGTGTTTCATTGCTTTTCATAACTGAAAAAATATTCTATTGTATCGCTATACCACATTGGATTTACCCATTTATCAGCTAATGGACATTTGAATTGTTTCCACTTTGGGGCTATTATGAATAATGCTGCAAGTTCACATACAAGTTTCCCGTGTCTCCAGGGAATACACATAAGAGTGGAATTTCTGTTCATATGATAACTCTGTGTTTCAGAAAATGACAATCTTTTTACAAAATGTCTGCACCACTTTACATTCCCACCAGCAGTGTATGAGGGTTCCAAGTACACCATATCCTCACCAACATTAGTTATTTTCCGTCTTACTATAACGATTACAGTGGATGTGATTCTTTTGAACTGTATTTCCCTCATTTGATCACTGTGCTTTTGATTTGTATTTCCTAATTACTAATGATGCTGAGTATCTTTTCACATGCATATCTTCTTTAGAGAAATGTCTGTTCATATTCTTTGCCTATTTTTTGTTGGGCTGTCTTTTTTTATTATTGAGATATAAGATTCTTTACATATTGTGGATGTAAGTTGCTTATCAGATATGTGATTTGAAAACATTTTGTTCCACTCTGCGGATTGTCTTTTACTTTTTTTTTGTTTAAAGATTTTATTTATCTATTTGACAGAGAGAGTGCAGAAGCAGAGGGAGTGGCAGGCAGAGGGAGAAGCAGGCTCCCTGCTGAGCAAGGAGCCAAACTCTGGATTCGATCCCAGAACCCTGGGATCACCACCCAAGCTGAATGCAGTTGCTTAACCAACTGAGCCACCCAGGCGTCCCTCCCCCTTTTTTTTTTTTTAAGTAGGCTCTACATCCAACATGGGGCTCAAACTCATGACCCTGAGATGGAGTTGCATGCTTTACCATCTGAGCCAGCTAGATGTCCTTGTCTATTCACTTTTCTGATGGACACCTAAGAAGACTTTGCCTACCCTAAAGTCATGAAGACATATTTCTGTGTTTCTCAGACCCCTACATCTAAGAGTTTTATAGTTTTATATGAACCATTGGGAATTAATTTTTCTGTGTGATGTAAGCAACGGATCCAACTTCATTCTTTAGCATGTTGGTATCCAGTGTCCCAGCACCATTTGTTGAAAAGACTATCCTTTCTCCAATTGAATTATCTTGGCACCCTTTTTGGAAATCAATTGACCACAATGCAAGGGGTTATTTTTAGATTCTCAGTTCTATTCCATTGACCTATATACCTATCCTATGCCAGCACCACACTGGCTGATTACCATAACTTTGTAGTAAGTTTTGAAACAGGGAAATACAATTCCTCTAGCTTTGCTCTTTTTAAGATTGCTTTGGATATTGTGAATCCCTTGTCTTTCCATATAAATTTTGACTTGTCAATTTCTAAAAAAAGCTAGCTAGAATTTTGATAGATGTTGCTTTGAATCTGTAAGTTACACCTTTTTCTAGACAGAACTAGATGTCATGCTCTTTACTTCTTGTAACAAAAGGAACATCTGAAGATTACTAAGAAAATGGTTAATTTTCCCTTTTTTGAGTAAAGAAATCAAAAGGTTTGTTCTGCTTTCTCAATTTTAAGTGATCAGTTTATGTGATAAATCAGCATGAATTAAATTCATTGACTTTGACTCTCATTTTGTCTTGGGAATAATTTAACTTAGTTATCTAGTATTGGACAGGCCATTGCAATTCTCCCTTGTACTCCACCTACACAGATAAATAACTTTTAAGTAAAATTCAATTGAGATGTTACCATATCTTCCTTTGATTATATAAACTTCATGATTGTTTTAAAATGTAGGTTTAAATATTATTCAGGCATAGTGAGGAACAGACCAGGAAATGGTTGCCATGGAATAAAGACAATTTTTTTCTCCCTGGCTGCTTGAAGCTTGGCTACCATCATCAGTAACCATCCAGACCAGGAAGTTCACGACCAATGGACTACTTTGGCAGAAACAGATGGTCACTGATGTTCTTCACCTTGAAAAGGCAACAGTACCTAAGACAGATATTCAGAAGAAACAGCCAAAATGTACAAGACCACACCAGATGTCATCTTTGTATTTGGATTCAGAACCCATTTTGGTGGTGGCAAGACTTCTAGCTTTGGCACGATTCATGATTCTTTGGATTATGCAAAAAAAAAAGAACCCAAACATAGACTTGCAAGACATGGCCTATACAAGAAGAGAAAGATGTTGAGAAAACAGCAAAAGGAATGCAAGAACAGAATAAAGAAATTCAGGGAGACTACAGAAGCCGATGTTGGTGCTGGCAAAAAGAAGTTAGTTGGAGATTGGACAACAGAAGGAGTAAAGATTCTGCAGTGACTTAATCAGTGGTGATTGTGCATATTTTTCATGAAAGGATTAATAAACTAAGAACCTAAAGGGGAAAAAATATAGTTACTCATAGTTTCTAGGAGAAAGGGACATGCTATGCCATCCAGGGCCATGTGGGAAGCAGGAGTTCAGTCAGGAGACACAGAGAACAAGAGGAAAACCTGGGCAAGAGTTATTATTGTGGTTTCCAGGGGAAGGAATGAGCAAGGCAAGGTAGGCAGGATAAGGGTTTAGGATTTGCAAATATAAATTATATCAGCAGGCTCCAAAATGTAGGAGCTGTCTACTATGTCTATGTTAAATTATATATTAGAAAGAGGTACTTAATATGGTATACATCATGCTAGGAAGATAGAGTCTCAGGACTGTATTAGTTAGGGTTATGTTTGGTACTAGATAGGATTGTCTTTCATACTAGATGGAGTTTGGATTTTGGATTTCTCTTGATGGTGCTTGGTAGGAGTCTCAAGGGAAACCACTTTGTAAGAATGGAGGCTTCCTAAGGAAACACCACTTTCTGTGGTGTTCATGTATGTATAACAGTTGAGAAGCTTGAGTACAGCAGAGAAGTTTTAATTTTAGGTACCAGTTTCAAATATAGCATTGTGCTTATCTTTTAGTTATATACTTTTTAAGTTTTTTAAAGATTTTATTTATTTATTTATTTGAAAGGGAGAGAGAGGGGGAGAGAGCGAGAGCTCAAGAGCAGGAGGAGGGAGAAGCAGACCCCTGCTGAACAGGGAGCCTGATGTGGGGCTCAACCCCAGGACACTGGGATCATGACCTGAGCCGAAGGCAGACATTTAACCAATTGAGCCACCCAGGCGCCCCATATTTTTAAAGTTATTGATAAACATATGTGCAGAGCAGTGTGTATAATGTGCTATCATTTCTGTAGTAAAAGGGAGACATTGACATCACATGTATTTGCTTGTAAACATATAAGCAATCTTGGGAATGGCTTGCAAGAAGCTAAGAAGATGGGTTTCCTCCAGGGAGGGGCTCAGGGGGGCTATGAGACAGGAGAGGTGGGGAGCAGGGGGCTTTGCATTATTCAGCCTTTTATAACATGTGAATGTATTTCCTACTCAAAAGAATAACATTTAAAACATAAAATAGAAGAATGGGTGAGTTATTTGTGCCCGGAAAGCCCAGACCCTGAGTGTCTGGTTCCTTAATCAGAATCAGGACGAGGCCCAGAAGAACAATAAAAGGCAGGCCCAGCGGCTGGCCCTTGGGAGGAGCAACAGCCTGGAACCTAGCGCCCACGAATGCCAGCACACATGCTGAGAAAACCAGTCTCCCAACTGAATAACAAAAGGCCTGGGTTCTTTGGGGATATGGAGCTCTTCTTTGGTTTGAGACTGTTTTGGATTGAAACTTTTATGGTTTGAAAGTTTTGTAGGAGAGAGTTCTTAGGAGATGTATACTAAAGTATTTTAGGATGAAGCATCTCGATGTCTGAACTTAGCTTCCAGCAGACCCTGGGGAAGAAAGTGGGCATAAACAAACAAACACAATCCCCCACACACAAACTAAGAGATGGTTGAGGGTGCAAAGACAGCAGAATGTTAAAAATTGTTAAATTTAAGTGGATGGAACACAGTTGTTCTTTATGCAACACTTTCAACTCTTCCGTGTGTTTGAAATATTTCTGAATAAAAAGGTGAGAAAAGTAATGTATCGAAGCACTTCTGACAATCAGTGTGAAGGGAAAACAAAACTGAACATGATACAGAGCATTGTTTATTCCTAGATAGAAGCCCAGATGAGATTAGAGATATGCGTTCGTCCGTGACTGGCTGCGTTCTAGATACACCCACTGCACCTGTCGGCCACAATCTGGAGCCTCCACTGAGGGACTGCGTTAGTACTAAGTACTTGGATACTTAGGCCAGGCTGAGGCAAGCAGTTAAGAATCTATTTGCATCATGACCCCCACATAGATAAATGTTGGCAGTGGGCAGAGGCTCGTGGGAGGACAGACTAGACAGGATACATCAAGTAAGGCATAACTGCCCAAAGAACACTAAAAAACATCAGTGAATTTAGGATATGTAGCCGAGACATGAGCCCCATTCTCCAGGACAGCTAGTGATCAAAGGTTCCAGATTCCTGCTCCCAGAAGGCTCAGAACTGCTTCATTTCCTGTCCCTCATTCATAGGGATCCCTCTAGAGGCCAGAGCGTGCCACTGACACGTGAGTGCTGCAGGAGCCGAATTGCCCCTCCTTCTCTTCAGGATAATCTCTCCCACAAAGAAGGGGTGGTTAGTATCACTGGATGGTATCACTCTGTTCTTTGTACAATGTAGAATTCCCCCCAGTGTTGACCAGGTGGGCAAGCCAGAATGGGAATGCCGTATGCATGGGGAAACCCCAGTGGATGAAGATCTGAATTACTGTGAACCAGCAGACAGGCTGTGCAAGGAAGTGGACACACCCTATATGGCCACTGATGGTGCAAATGAGACATAGAAATGTGGGCATCTGGAATCTAGAAGGCCTAGGATGGGGCAACACATTCAAGTCATGAGCTGGGGGTTCTAAATATGAAATTATGTAATCGGGGAAACCACAAAAGTAAGCCAAACACCCTCAGGAGGCAGGAACAGGTCCACGGGGCCTGGAACAGAAGGGTTCCCATTTGTGCTGCTGACTATATAAGCTGTTTTACAAATGTCCATCAGTTCCTTGGGTGGCCTTGTGGCCACAGGACTAAGGAACCTTCTTCTGGCAGGTCCTCAGCAGTCTGAGGTCACGGTCCTGGGGTCAGTTTTCTGGCCCTGTTACCAGGGTGGGACACTATCCTTGGGTGGTACTGCAAGAGGTGGCAAATGAAGAGGCAGCCTTTGGGAACAGGTCAAGTCAAAGTGAGAACCAAAGAAGTAGTCAGTTAAAATGAATTGGTCAGAAGGAGAGTACTGGTAGTGACTAAAAGAGTAGAAGCCGAAAGAGACAGGTAAGAAAATACCCAGGTGAAGGGTAGCAGAGGGAGGCTGTGAAACTTCAAAATAAAGCTGTAGAGAGGATTTTCTTAACCATTTATTTATCACAGATCCCCTTTGACAGTCTCATGAAGCCTATAGGCCATTGCCAGAAAAATGTTTTCAAATGCATAAGACAAGATACATAGGGCTCCGAAGGGAACAAACTATGTATAAGCATAGTTAGCTTCAAAATATATCTTTGGGGCACCTGGGTGGCTCAGTCAGTTAAGCGACCAACTCTTTTTTTTTTTTAAAGATTTTATTTATTTATTTGACAGAGATAGAGACAGCCAGCAAGAGAGGGAACACAAGCAGGGGGAATGCGAGAGGAAGAAGCAGGCTCGTAGCGGAAGAGCCTGATGTGGGGCTCCAGACCATAACGCCGGGATCACGCCCTGAACCGAAGGCAGACGCTTAACCGCTGTGCCACCCAGGCGCCCCAAGTGACCAACTCTTGATTTCAGCTCAGGTCATGATCTCACTGTTGTGAGATCCAGCCCTGTATTGGGCTCCACACTGGGCATGGAGCCTGCTTAGGATTCTCTCTCTTCTTCTCCCCCCCTTAAGAAAATATATACAGACATATTTAAAACCTGTGCATAGTAATACATATATTTCTTTATTAATAAATAACAAGTTCTATCAGTAGATCTAATAACCAATATACTTTTGATATAATGATGTTTGTAATTTGTCTATTAAGGTACAGTTTGTATGACATGATATGAAAACATGTCTGATTTCTACTGGTGACAAAGTTACAGGTACTCCTAATATTACTGAAATCTGTTGCTTCCATTTATACTTGATAGAAAAGCTAATTTTCAGATATAAGTTAGTAAAAATAAATATGTACCTTTTTCCCATCCAAGTTCACAGGCCTTGTAAATTCTAACCCCAAACTCCACCCTAGAGCACTATTCTAGTCCTTAGCCTCTCCTTGTGAAAGATGGGGCCAACGTTTCTCCAGATTTACCTAGTGCAAGTATCTAGTTCAACTGGCTTGTGTCAGAGGCGGAGGGCAAAATCCTTCATTTCTTCTAATTTGATGTTTTTCAAATTAGACCTGTAACCCATAATAAGAAATGCATCTTGCATTGAGACTTAGTACCCATACACACAACTAAAACTAAAATTTCACCAAACAGTACCCTTGCCAACATACTTTGTATATATCATATATAGTTTGCTCAGGCTGCCAAACAAAATATCACTGACTGCATGGTTTAAACAGCAGAAATTTATTGTCTCACAGTTCTGGAGGCTGAAAGTCCAAGATCAAAGTATCAGTGGATTTGGTTTCTCCTGAGGGTTCTCCCCCTGGTTTGAGGATGACTGCCTTCTCACTCTGTCCCCATATGACTTTCCTCAGCGCGCCTGAACCCTTGGTGTCTCTCTGTTCTCATATCCTCTTCTAATAAGGAAACCAGTAAGACTGGACTGGGAAACCACCCTAACCATATCACCTCTTTAATCCCCTATCTCTGAATAGAGTCACATTCTGAGAGACTGGGAGTTTAGACATCAAGATATGAATTTTTGGGGGACACAATTCAGCCTATAACATACAGTAAAGTAAAATCATAACCACACTTACATAAAATCTTATTTACTAATATTTAAATGTAACAAATAAATACCCCCCCCAAAATTAGAAAAATATATTGCAATGCGTGAGTACAATTGTGTAATTGGTAGGCTTAATATGGTTCGAAATACATGGAACTATGCATTGTGCACAGCTAATGGACTGTCAAGGCTGTCTTTTAATATTTATTAAGTCAGCATTGAAAATTGTAGTTCATACTAATAGAACAGTGACTACAAAACAACAAAACAATACATTCTTTTTCCTTGGCAAATGAAAATTTTTTTCATCTTAACATCTTAGAGTCATCCTTCAAGGTAAATACAAAACCAGCTCACTCTCCAAGCTCAAAGTTTAATTAAATTATCAGCAAATGGATATTTTACCTAACTACATTTCCTTAATGTTTCAATTTTTTTGTAGAAAATAATGAACAAAAGTTTGAGACACGTAATGTGAGATATAACGATATCTCCAATTCTGTTTTTTCAAACTATCTTCATTGTAACATTTTCTTCATATTGTAGCTAGGGCAATCACTTATTTTTATTTGCTCTAACAATAATGTCTTTTGAACCCTTAAATATCCTGAATGTGTTGAAATCATGCTTCTCCTATGGTTTCAAATTTAGTTTATTAGGAATGCCAAAAAAATTAATTAAATACACCAATTTTGCTGCCCAAATCACATCTTTAAAATATTTTCCAAATGAGATTGCTTTTCAGCTAGAAAAATGGAACTCTCACTCCTGTACTTTTGTGGAGAGGAGTGAGTAATAACATAGTGCTTTTAAAATGTGTTCAAACTCAAACAACCATCAATTTAATAGAGACAGCTATATACATAAGATGTTATATATGGGCCTCCTGGAAACCACAAACCAAAAATCTATAATAGATACACAAAATAAATAAAAACAAAGGAATCCAACCACAGCACTAAAAAAAGTCATCAAATCACAAAGGAAGAGAGCAAGAGAAGAAAAAGGAAAAAAGAAGAACTAGAAAACAGTTTTAAAAATGTCAATAAATACATACTTATTAAAAATTACTTCAGGGGTGCCTGGGTGGCTCAGTTAATTAAGTGTCTGCCTTCAGCTCAGGTCGTGATCCTTGGCTCTTGGAATCGAACCCCCACTGGGCTCTCTGCTCAGCGGGGAGTCTGCTTCTCCCTCCCCCTCTGCCTGCTGCTCTGCCTGCTTGCACTTTCTCTCTCTCTGTGTGTGTGTCAATAAATAAATAAAATCTTTAAAAATAATAATAAAAAAATAAAATAATTACTTCCAATATAAATGGTCTAAAAGATTTAATCAAAAAACATAAGGTGAGAGGGCACCTGGGTGGCACATCAGTTAAGCATCTGCCTTCGGCTCAGGGCGTGATCCCGGCGTTATGGGATTGAGCCCCACATCAGGCTCCTCCGTTATGAGCCTGCTTCTTCCTCTCCCACTCCCCCTGCTTGTGTTCCCTCTCTCGCTGGCTGCCTCTATCTCTGTCAAATAAATAAATAAATGAAAATCTTTAAAAAAAAAACATAAGGTGGCTGAATAAATTTAAAAAAAAAAAAAGACCCATCTATACGCTGTCTACAAGACACTCACTTCAAACCTAAAGACACATACAGAGTGAGAGAGAAGGGATGGAAAAAAATATTCCATGCAAATGGAAATGACAAAAAGCTGGGGTAGCTAAACTTATATTTGACGAAATAGACTTTAAAACAAATGCAAACAATAGACAAAGAACAGCATTACATAATGATAAAGGAATCAATCCAGTAAGATGATATAACAATTGTAAATATCTATGCACCCAACATAGGAGCACCTAAATATATAAAGCAACCATTAACAGACATAGAGGGAGAATTTCACAGTAATACAATAATAACTGGAGACTTCAACGCTTTACTTATATCAATGGATATATCATCCAGACAGAAATTCAACAAGGAAAGAGTGGTTTGAATAGACCAGATTGATTTAACAAATATATACAGAACATTCTATCCAGAAACAGCAGAATACACATTCTTTTCAAGCACACATGGAGCATTCTCCAGGATAGGTCATATGTTAGTCCATAGAACATGTCGATGAAAAGATTGAAATCATGTCGAGCGTCTTTTCAACCACAACAGATTCAAACCAGAAATCAATTACAAGAAGAAAACCTGAAAAAGACCACAAACACATGGAGGCTAAGCGATATGCTACTAAACAACCAAAGGTCAATGAAGAAATAAACAAATAAAAGAAATAAAATAACAAATAAAATAATACCTAGACAAATGAAATGGAAGCACATGGTTCAAAATCTTTGGGATGAAGAAAAGGATAAAGAAAGGGGCGGGTAATCAGAAGGGGGAATGAAGCATGAGAGACTATGGACTCTGAGAAACAAACTAAGGGCTTCAGAGGGGAGGGGGTGGGGGAATGGGATAGACAGGTGATGGGTAGTAAGGAGGGCATGTATTGCATGGTGCACTGGGTGTTATACACAACTAATGAATCATCGAAATTTACATCAAAAAAATAAAAATTAAAAATAAAAAAAATCTTTGGGATGCAGCAAAAGCAGTTCTAAGAGGGAAATTTGTAGTGACATAAACCTACTTCAAGAAACAAGGAAAATCTCAAGCAAAAATCTAAACTCACACTAAAGGAACTAGAAAAAGAAGAACAAACAAAGCCAAAAGTTAGCAGAAGGAAGAAAATATTGAAAATCAGAATGGAAATAAATTAAACAGAGACTAGAAAAAAGAAAGAAAGAAAGAAAGAAAGAAAGAAAGAAAGGTCACTAAAATTAAGAAAGATGGTTCTTTGAAAATATAAACAAAATTGATAAGAGGTTAGAAAGATTCATCACAGAGAGAGAAAGAGAACCAAAATGAATAAAATCAGTAATGGAAGAGGAGAAGTTACAACTAACCCCACAGAAATACAAAGTTTTATTAGATATTACTAGGAAAAATTATATGCCAACAAATTGGACAACCTAGATGAAAAGGATAACTTCCTAGAAGCACAGACACTTCTAAGACTGAATCAGGAAGAAATAGAAAAACTGAACCAACAGATTGCTAATGACAAAATTGAATCGGTAATCAAAAAATTCCCAACAAACAAAAGTTCAGGACCAGATGGGTTCACAGTTGAATTCTACTAAACATTTAAAGAATAGTTAATACCTATCCTTCTCACACTATTCCAAAAAATAGAAGAGGAAGGAAAACTTCCAAATTCATGGTAGGAGGCCAGCATTACCCTGATACCAAAATAAGACAAAGATACTACTACCAAAAAAAAAAACTCCCCCCCCCATGGGCGTTCCAAGATGGCGGAGGAGCAGGAGACCTAAAGTTCGTCTGGTCCCAGGAATTCAGCGAGAGAGCTACCAAAATTCCGAATACCTATGAATGCAACTGGAGAATGAACAAAAGAGTAGCAGAAACTCTATGAACAGAAAGGCAACCAATTTCTTCAAGGAGGAGAAAAGATTGAGGAGGAGTAGGCGACCCTTTCTCAGCTGGTCCGAGTCGAGCTGGATATCTACCAGACCATTCTGAACACCCACAGAATCAGCCTGAGATGCAGGAAGATACATCTGGATCTCTACAAATGAACATCTCCAGTGCTGAGTATTGAGGTACAAAGCGGGGAGCTGTGAATCCGAGCACAGATATAGGAAGATAAAGGGAAGGGGGAGGGAGCCTCTGTGTTCAGGCGCCGGGAAGCAATAGCCCCTTGTGCTGGGGAGCGGGCTGGACTCTCAGACCAGCATCCGCAAGAGAGCGGACTGAGACAGTGAGTGTGGGAACGCCCGTGTCCAAACTGAAAACGGGAGCTCCCGACCGCACACTCGAACTAGAGTGAAACCGAGAGCTCAGGAGTGCAAGCGCAACCAGACTGAAAACTGGCACTCCAGAGCACAGGCGAACCAGACTGAAACAGGGAGCTCGGGAGCTCAGGAGCGCGCGTGGGAGCCGGGGGCAGCGGGCAGTGTTAGAAGCACAAAGGACAGAGACTTACTGGCCCTGGAAGTGAGGGCTGGCACACAGGCTGTGGGGAGCACATCCCGGGTCGCTGCAGGGTTTTTAGCAGCACCAATTGAAACAGAGTTAAAGTGGCCAGAACATCAGTGGAGAGCGAACTACAATCTCTCACTCTGAGACAGAGGCTAGGATACGGCCACTGCTGCTCTGACTCTCAGAACAGGCACAGAAAACTGCCAGGGAAAGCCACCAGAGAACAAAAGCCTGGAAATACCGGCTCACAGGGCGCCCATCCCATCACCCCTCACAGGGGGCACGGAGACTCTACCCAAACAGGGTTGCCTGAGTATCGGCACGTCAGGCCCCTCCCCCAGAAGGCAGGCTGAAAAATCAAGAAGCCCAAAACCCAGGGTGCCAGGGTGGCGCAGTCATTAAGTGCCTGTCTTCGGATTAGGGTGTGATCACAACGTTCCGGAAAGGAGTCCCTCATCGGGCTCCTCCGCTGGGAGCCTGCTTCTTACTCTCCCACTCCCCTGCTTGGGTTCCCTTTCTTGCTGACTGTCTCTCTCTCTCAAATAAATAAATAAAATCTTTAAAGAAGAAGCCCACATCCCTAAGATCTCTATAAAACAAGGGCGCACGGCCTGGGTCCCAGTCAGTAACTTGGGCTCAGGACAACCCCGCAATCTCTCCTCATCAGAATGACGAGAAGGAGAAGTCCCCCCTAGCAAAGAAAAGATAATGAGTTTGTGGCCTCTGCCACAGAAATAATAGATTTGGATGTATCCAAATTATCAGAAATGGAATTCAGAGCAACAACAGTCAAGATGATGAGTAGACTTGAAAAAAGTATTAACGAAAATGTTACTGAGAATATAGAATCCCTAAGGGCAGAAATGAGAGTGAATCTGACAGAAATTAAAAATTCTATGAGCCAAATGCAGTCAAAACTAGAGGCTCTGACGGCCAGGGTCACCGAGGCAGAGGAACGCGTTAGCGAATTGGAGGATGGGTTAGTAGAAGAAAAAACGAAAATAGAAGCTGGTCTTAAAANCTCTTAAAAAACTCCATGCCCACGAATGTAGATTGTGCGAGATTACTGACTCTATGAAACAATCCAATATCAGAATCATCGGCATCACTGAGGGGGTGGAGAAAACCAGCAGTCTAGAATAGATATTTGAACAAATTGTAGCTGAAAACTTCCCTAATCTAGCAAGGGAAACAAACATTCGTGTCCAAGAGGCAGAGAGGACCCCATCCAAGCTCAACCAGGACAAACCTACGCCACGGCATGTCATAGTGCAATTCGCAAATATTAGATCCAAGGATACAGTATTGAAAGCGGCCAGGGCAAAGAAATTTCTCACGTACCAAGGCAAAGGTATCAGGATTACGTCAGACCTGTCTACAGAGACCTGGAATGAGAGAAAGGCTTGGGGGGGCATTTTTAAAGCTCTTTCAGAGAAAAACATGCAGCCAAGGATCCTTTATCCAGCAAGGCTGTCATTCAGAATTGATGGAGAAATAAAGACGTTCCAGAATCGCCAGTCATTAACCAATTTCGTAACCACGAAACCTGCCCTACAGGAGATATTAAGGGGGGTTCTATAAAGGTAAAAAGGCCCCAAGAGTGATACAGAGTAGAAAGTCACAACCGATACAAACAAAGACTTTACTGGCAACATGGCATCATTAAAATGATATCTCTCATTATGCAGTCTCAACGTGAACGGCTTGAATGGTCCCATAAAATGCCACAGGTTGCAGATTGGCTAAAAAGACATGACCCATCCATTTGCTGTCTACAAGAGACTCATTTTGAACCCAAAGATGCATTCAGACTTAGAGTAAGGGGATGGAGTACCATCTTCCACGCAAATGGACCTCAAAAGAAAGCTGGAGTAGCAATTCTCATATCAGATAGACTGGATTTTAAACTAGAGGCCATAGAGAGAGATACAGAAGGGCACTATATTATTCTTAAAGGAAGTATTCAACAAGTGGATATGACAATTATTAATATATATGCCCCCAACAGGGGAGCAGCAAGATACACAAGCCAACTCTTAACCAAAATAAAGAGACATATAGATAAGAACACAGTAATAGTAGGGGACCTCAACACCCCACTATCAGAAATAGACAGAACACCCTGGCAAAAACTAAGCAAAGAATCAAAGGCTTTGAATGCCATACTCGACGAGTTGGACCTCATAGATATATATAGAACACTACACCCCAGAACCAAAGAATACTCATTCTATTCAAATGCCCATGGAACATTCTCAAGAATAGATCATGCTCTGGGACACAAAACAGGTCTCAGCCAATACCAAAAGATTGAAATTATCCCCTGCATATTCTCAGACCACAACGCTCTGAAATTGGAACTCAACCACAAGGAAAAACCTGGAAGAAACTCAAACACTTGGAGGCTAAGAACCATCCTGCTCAAGAATGACTCGATAAACCAGGAAATCAAAAAACAAATTAAACAATTTATGGAGACCAACGAGAATGAATACACAACGGTCCAAAACCTATGGGATACTGCAAAGGCAGTCCTAAGGGGGAAATACATAGCCATCCAAGCCTCACTCAAAAGAATAGAAAAATCTAAAATGCAGTTTCTATATTCTCACCTCAAGAAACTGGAACAGCAACAGAGGGACAGGCCTAACCCACTGACAAGGAAGGAGTTGACCAAGATTAGAGCAGAAATCAATGAATTAGAGACCAGAACCACAGTAGAGCAGATCAACAGGACTAGAAGCTGGTTCTTTGAGAGAATCCATAAAATTGATAGACCACTGGCAAAACTTGTCCAAAAACAAAGAGAAAGGACTGAGATTATTAAAATTATGACTGAAAAGGGAGAGGTCACGACCAGCACCATTGAAATTGCAAGGATTATTAGAAACTTTTATCAACAGCTATATGCCAAAAAACTAAACAATCTGGAAGAGATGGAGGCCTTCCTGGAAACCTATAAACTACCAAGACTGAAACAGGAAGAAATAGATTTCTTAAATAGGCCAATTAACTATGAAGAAATTGAGTCAGTGATAAACAACCTTCCAAATAATAAAACTCCAGGCCCAGACGGTTTTCCTGGGGAATTCTACCAAACATTCAAAGAAGAAATAATACCTATTCTCCTAAAGCTATTTCAAAAAATAGAAACAGAAGGAAAGCTACCAAACTCATTCTATGAGGCTAATATTACCTTGATCCCCAAACCAGGCAAAGACCCCCTCAAAAAGGAGAATTACAGACCGATTTCTCTAATGAATATGGATGCCAAAATCCTCAACAAGATCCTTGCTAATAGAATCCAACAGTACATTAAAAGGATTATCCATCATGACCAAGTGGGATTCATACCTGGGATGCAAGCATGGTTCAACACTCGCAAATCAATCAATGTGATACATCATATCAACAAGAAAAGACTCAAGAACCATATGATCCTCTCAATTGATGCAGAAAAAGCATTTGACAAAATACAGCATCCTTTCCTGATTAAAACCCTTCAGAGTGTAGGAATAGAGGGTACATTTCTCAATCTCATAAAAGCCATCTATGAAAAGCCTACTGCAAGCATTATTCTCAATGGGGAAAAGCTGGAAGCCTTTCCCTTAAGATCAGGAACACGACAAGGATGCCCACTCTCGCCACTATTATTCAACATAGTACTAGAAGTCCTTGCAACAGCAATCAGAAGACAAAAAGGGATCAAAGGTATCCAAATCGGCAAAGAAGAAGTCAAACTGTCTCTCTTTGCAGATGACATGATACTCTATATGGAAAACCCAAAGGAATCCACTCCCAAACTATTAGAAGTTATAGAACAATTCAGTAAGGTGGCAGGATACAAAATCAATGCCCAGAAATCAGTTGCATTTCTATACACGAATAACGAGACTGAAGAAAGAGAAATTAGGGAATCCATCCCATTTACAATAACACCAAAAACCATGCGTTACCTTGGAATTAACTTAACCAGAGACGTAAAGGACCTATATGCTAGAAACTATAGATCACTTTTGAAAGATATTGAGGAAGACATAAAAAGATGGAAAAATATTCCATGCTCATGGATTGGAAGAATTAACATAGTTAAAATGTCCATACTACCCAGAGCAATCTACACTTTCAATGCTATCCCGATCAAAATACCGAGGACATTTTTCAAAGAACTGGAACAAATAGTCCTTAAATTTGTATGGAACCAGAAAAGGCCCCGAATCTCCAAGGAACTGTTGAAAAGGAAAAACAAAGCTGGGGGCATCACAATGCCGGATTTCGAGCTGTACTACAAAGCTGTGATCACAAAGACAGCATGGTACTGGCACAAAAACAGACACATCGACCAATGGAACAGAATAGAGAACCCAGAAATGGACCCTCGGCTCTTTGGGCAACTAATCTTTGATAAAGCAGGAAAAAACATCCGGTGGAAAAAAGACAGTCTCTTCAATAAATGGTGCTGGGAAAATTGGACAGCTACATGCAAAAGAATGAAACTTGACCACTCTCTCACACCATACACAAAAATAAACTCCAAATGGATGAAAGACCTCAATGTGAGACAGGAATCCATCAAAATTCTAGAGGAGAACATAGGCAACAACTTCTATGACATCGGCCAGAGCAACCTTTTTCACGACACATCTCCAAAGGCAAGAGAAATAAAAGATAAAATGAACTTATGGGACTTTATCAGGATAAAGAGCTTCTGCACAGCCAAGGAAACAGTCAAAAAAACTAAGAGACAGCCCACGGAATGGGAGAATATATTTGCAAAGGACACCACAGATAAAGGACTGGTATCCAAGATCTACAAAGAACTTCTCAAACTCAATACACGAGAAACAAATAAACAAATCATAAAATGGGCAGAAGATATGAACAGACACTTTTCCAATGAAGACATACAAATGGCTAACAGACACATGAAAAAATGTTCAAAATCATTAGCCATCAGGGAAATTCAAATCAAAACCACACTGAGATACCACCTTACGCCAGTTAGAATGGCAAAGATAGACAAGGCAAGAAACAACAATTGTTGGAGAGGATGTGGAGAAAGGGGATCCCTCCTACATTGTTGGTGGGAATGCAAGTTGGTACAGCCACTCTGGAAAACAGTGTGGAGGTCCCTTAAAAAGTTAAAAATTGAACTACCCTATGACCCAGCCATTGCACTACTGGGTGTTTACCCCAAAGATACAGACGTAGTAAAGAGAAGGGCCATATGCACCCCAATGTTCATAGCTGCATTGTCCACAATAGCCAAATCATGGAAGGAGCCGAGATGCCCTTCAACAGATGACTGGATTAAGAAGCTGTGGTCCATATATACAATGGAATATTACTCAGCTATCAGAAAGAACGAATTCTCAACATTTGCTGCAACATGGACGGCACTGGAGGAGATAATGCTAAGTGAAATAAGTCAAGCAGAGAAAGACAATTATCATATGATTTCTCTCATCTATGGAACATAAGAACTAGGATGATCGGTAGGGGAATAAAGGGATAAAGAAAGGGGGGTAATCAGAAGGGGGAATGAAACATGAGAGACTATGGACTATGAGAAACAAACTGAGGACTTCAGAGGGGAGGGGGGTGGGGGAATGGGATAGACTGGTGAATGGTGGTAAGGAGGGCACGTATTGCATGGTACACTGGGTGTTATACGCAACTAATGGAGCATCGAACTTTACATCGGAATCCGAGGATGTACTCTATGTTGACTAACATAATATAATAAAAAATCATTAAAAAAAAAAAGACACAGCAAATATATAATTCCTTAGGGGAAAAAAAAGAATAGGCAGGCAACAGACTATAAGAAAAGATTAATAAATATGTATATATGAATATATATATATCTCACAAAGAATATGAATCCAGAATATATAAAGAACTTTTACTACTCAATAATACAACCCAAAGGAAAAAAATGGGCAAAAGATTTGAACAGGCACCTCACAGAAGAAGATGTACAGATGGGCAATAAGCACATGAAAAGATGCTCAACACCATTATTTACCAGGGAAATGCAAATTAAAAATATAATGAGATTCCACTATACAACCACTAGAACTGCTATTTAAGAAGAAAAAAAAAGAAACAAGGCAAAATAAGATTTGTTCAAGGTATTCTTCTCGTGTAGAAGTTCCCACTTTGGGGACCAGAACCTCAATTAGACTTTCAGGAGGGATCTGCCCAGCTTAGGTACTTCACCAAAATAGTACCTGGAGATGCCACGACCTCGAGACTATGAGACCAACAAAAGAATTTTCTGAAAAGGAGAAAAATTTGCTGAAGCAATCCATAAGTGAAAATTCTAGACATTCTATGACTCAGTTGCTTGAATATAATCGTATCCACAAACTATGAATGATTTGCAGTGGATTCTGATGTTGCCAACCCTCCCCGCACTTGACCCTGGAATAGCTAAGTGAGGGGTGCACTGTGGTAGTGAGAAGTAAAGCTTTGAGTGGTACAAACCTGGCCTCCAGCTCCAATTCCATCACTGAGTGGCTGAGACCTTGGGCAAGTTATTTACTGTCTGATCCTCAGTTTTCTCATCCATAAAATGGGGAAAAGACCACCTACCTCCCAGGGTTGTCATGAAAGCTTCAGTGAAATCAAGTACCACGTGGCACATGATGTTATCAATAACTGGCTGGTGTTACTGTTATTGTTAAACCTATCAGACTTTCTCATGGCTTTGAGATGCTCCTTTCATCTCGCCGCGTGCCATGTCCCCCACCGTTCTGTGGTCCTATTTGCTCTCAGATCCGTTCTACATCCATTCCCTGCTCTGTATCACAACAGGAATGACCCAACAGGCTGCATTTCCCAGACTCCTGCGCCAGCCAATGGGAGGCACCGGTGAGGGATTGGGGGGCGGGGACAAGGAAGAAGCCGGAGTATTTCTCCTTTCACGTCTGCCTGGGATGTCTCTCTAGTAGCAGCTCTACCATCGCTCTAGCTTTCGCTGAACAGGACAGCCTGATTTCAGATCACACTGGGCTCCAGGAACACAGTCTCTTCCTTTTGTTTCTCCAGATTCGGGTAGGAGTGGCTTCCAGCCCTGACTAATGTGAGTTACTTCGATGAACCCTGTTTGTTACAAATTCCCTGCGTTACATTCCCTCTGTTGTAAATACCTGTCGTGGTTTCCGTTTTCCCGGTCAGCCCCTGACTGCACAGGTGGTTGGTCACCTGGTATGTGGTACCCGTGGGGTTTGCAGAACATTCATCGTTATTGCCTGTGTGTTCATTCAGAGTCCAGTGTAAGTGCCAGTTCTCTATCAATCGCTTTGCTGGGGAAGCTTTGTATTTCTCCGATCCTTTCAGTAAAATACCTGCTGCTAATTACTCATTAAAAAAAAAAAACCAAAAAAGCCCACAAAAAACAAAGAAACAAGAGCTACAAGCCAATATTCTTGATGAACATAGGTGCAAAAATCTTCAACAGAATATTAGCAGACTAAATTCAACAATACATTTTTAAAAAAATCATCCACCACAATAAAGTAGGATCTATTCCAGAGATGCAATGATGGTTCAGTATCAGCAAATCAATTAACATGATACACCACATTAAACAAAGGAAGGATAGAAATCATATAATCATCTCAATAGATGCAGAAAAAGCATTTGACAAAATTCAACATCTGTTCAAGAAAAAAAATAACCATCTCAACAAAGTGCTTTTAGAGGGAACATACCTCAACATAATAAAGACCATATATGACAAACCCACAGCTAACATCAGCGAAAAATTGGAAATCTTCTTCAAAGATCAGAAACAAGACAAGGACATCCACTCTCACCGCTTTTATTTAACAGAGTACTAGAAGTCCTAGCCACAGCAGTCAGATATGAAAAAGAAATAACACATCCAAATTGGTAAGGAAGAAATAAAACTGTCACTATTTGTGTATGACATGCTAGTATAAGTAGAAAACCCTAAAGACTCAACCAAAAAATTATTAGAACAAATAAATGAATTCAGTAAAGTTGTAGGATATAAAATTAACCTATAGAAATCAGTTGAACTTCTATATCCTAATAACAAAACAGAAAGAGAAATTAAGAAAAAAAATCCCTATAAGCCAAGTTGGAGAGGAAGATGGTTACAGAGTAGGAGGACCCTAGGCTTACCCCAACCCATGAATATACCTAGATAACCAAGAAATCATCCTAAATACCCTAGAAATCAACCTGAAGACTGAGAGAACTCCCGAACTTAAGGGAGAGAACAAGCCACACTGAAGAAGGTAGGAAGTGTAGAGGAAAAACAGATCCTGGCTGCTGAGGAGGGAAGGGAGCTGTGGTCACGGAGAAGGGCAAGGGGGTGGGGAGTACATAGGGGAACTCACAAGGAGAATGTTTCCCGGTAGCTGCTGGCTTGGAAAGCAAGAGGGGTTGAATTTCATGAGTTCTTGCAACCAGTGGGGCTTAAATCCTAGAGTTTTAAAGATTAGCGGACTTGGATGGGATAGAGCCTTGAGGGCACTGTGCTGCTCATAGAGAGAAGGCAGGCCAACAAACTGGGAGCCTACAGCATGGAATAGTGATCTGACGAGCACCTGGAGCACACAGTCGGGAGATTATTCAGTCTTCTTGGAGCATATCCCTGAGAGGCAGTATATAGCAATATAGGCTTACCTAAAGAAGCAAGAAAAATCCCAAATAACCTAACTTTATACCTAAAGGAGCTAGTAAAAGAACAACAAATGAAGCCTAAAGCCAGCAGAAGGAAGGAAACAATAAAGATTAGACTAGAGGGTGCCTGGATGGCTCAGTCAGTTAAGCATCTGCCTTTGGCTCAGGTCATGATCCCAGGGTCCTGGGATTGAGCCCCGTATAGGGTTCCCTGCTCAGCAGGGAGTCTGCTTCTCCCTCTCCCTCCCCCTCTGTACCGCCCCCCTGCTCGTGCTCTCGCTCTCTCTCTCACTCTCACTCTCTCTTAAATAAATAAATAAAATCTTTTTTTTAAAGATTAGAGCAGAAAAAAATGACATAGAAACTAAAAAAACAAAGAACAGATCAATGAAACCAGGCGCTGGTTCTTTGAAAAAATTAGCAAAGTTGATAAACCTCTAGCCAAACTTATCAAAAAGAAAAGAGAAAGGACCAAATAAATAAAGTCACAAATGAAAAAAGAGAAATAACAATCAATACCACAGGAAAAACAAACAATTTTTAGAGAATACTATGAAAAACCATATGCTAACAAATTGGACAACCTAGAAGAAATGGATAAATTTCTAGAAGCATATAACCTCCCAAAACTAAAACAGGAAGAAATAGAAAATTTGAACAGACCAATAACCAGCAAAGAAATTAAATCTGTAATCAAAAAAACTCCCAACAAAGAAAAGTCCAGGACCAGATGGCTTCACAGCTGAATTCTACCAAACATTTGAAGAAGAAGTAATCCCTGTTATTCTCAAACAATACCAAAAAATAGAAAAGGATGGAAAACTTCCAAATTCATTCTATGAGGCCAGCATTGCCCTGATACCAAAACCAGATAGGCACCACACAAAAAAAGAGAGAACTACAGGCCAATATCCCTGATGAACATAGATGCAAAAATCCTCAAAAAAATCCTAGCAAACTGAATCCAAAAATACACTTCAAAAAAAAAATCATTCACCACGATCAAGTAGGATTTATTCTTGGGTTGCGAGGGTGGTTCAATATTTGCAAGGCAATCAACATGATACATCACATTAATAAAAGAATAAGAACCATATCAATAGATTCAGAAAAAGCATTTGACAAAGCACATTAATTCATGATAAAAAACCCTCAACATAGTAAGTTTAGAGGGAACATATCTCAACATGATAAAGGCCATATATGAAAAACCCACAGCTAATATCATCTTAAATGGGGAAAAACTGAGAGCTTTTCTTCTATAGTCAGCAACAAAACAGGGATACCCACTCTCACCACTTACTCAACATAGTACTACAGGTCCAAGCAACAGCAGTCTGACAACAGAAAGAGATCAATGGCATCCAAATCAGGAAGGAAGAAATAAAACTTTCACTATTTGAAGATGGCATGATACTCTATATTTTTAAAACCTGAAAACTCACCAAAAAACTACTAGAATTGATCAACAAATTTAGTAAAGTCACAGGACACAAAATCATTGTACATAAATCTGTTGCATTTCTATACACCAATAATGATGTAGCAGAAAGAGAAATTAAGGAATCAATCCCATTCACAATTGGACAAAAACAGTAAGATACCTAGGAATAAACCTAACCAAGGATGTGAAAGACCTGTACTCTGAAATTATAAAACACTGATGAAAGAAATTGAAGAGGAAACAAAGAAATGGAAAAACACTCTATGCTCATGTATTGGAAGAATAAATATTGTTAATGTGTCTACACTACCCAAAGCAGCCTACACATTTAAAGCAATCCCTATCAAACACCAACAGCACTTTTCACAGAGTTAGAACAAACAATCCTAAATTGTATGGAACCACAAAAGATCCCACAAAGCCAAAGCAGTCTTGAAAAAGAAAAACAAAGCCAGAGGTATCACAATTCCAGACTTCAAGTTATATTACAAAGCTGTAGTAATCAAAACAGTATGGTACTGGCACAAAAATAGACACATACATCAATAGAACAGAACAGAAAACCAAAAAATGAACCCACAATATATGGTCAATTAATTTTCAACAAAGCGGGGAAGAATATCCAATGGGAAAAAGATAGTCTCTTCAACAAAGAGACAGTTTCTTACACCATACACAGAAGTAAACTCAAAATGGATTAAAGACCTAAATGTAAGACCTAAAAACACAAAAGTCCTAGAGGAGAACACAGGCAGTAACCTCTTTGACATCGGCCATAGCAACTTCTTTCTAGATATGTCTCCTGAAGCAAGGGAAAGAAAAGCAAAATAACCTATTGGGACTACATCAAAATAAAAATCTGTACAGTGAAGGAAACAACCAATAAAACTAAAACACAACCTACAAAATGGGAGAAGACAGTTGCAAATAACATATCCAATAAAGAGTTAGTACCCAAAATATATTAAAAACATACAACTCAACACCAAAAAGCCAAATAATCCAATTAAAAATGGGCAGAAGACATGAAGACACATTTCTCCAAAGACATCCTAATGCCCAACAGACACATGAAAAGACACGTATCATCAGGAAAATGCAAATCAAAACCACAGTGAGATATCACCTCACGTCTGTCAGAGTGGCTAGAATTAAAAACACGAGAAACAACAAGTTTGGGCGAGGATGTGGGGAAATAGGAACCCTCATGCACTGTTGGTAGGAATGCAAACTGGTGCAGCCATTGTGGAAGACAGTATGGAGGTTCCTCAAAAAGTTAAAAAAAGAACTGCCCTGTGACCCAGAAATCGAACTACTAGGTACTCATGCAAAGAATATGAAAACACTAATTCAAAGGGATACATGCACCCTTATGTTTATTTCAGCATAATTTACAATAGTCAAATTATAGGAGCAACCTAAGTGTCCATCAATACTTGAATGGGTAAAGTAGATGCGGTTTATATATACAATGGAATATGATTCAGCCATCATAGAGAATGAAATATTGCCATTTGCAAGGACATGGATGGAGCTAGAGTATATTATGCTAAGCGAAATAAGCCAGTCAAGAGAAAGACAAATATCATATGATTTCACTCATATGTGGAATTTAGGAAACAAAACAAATGAACAAAGGGGAAAAAAAGAGAAACAAACCAAACACAGACTCATCAATGGAGAACAGACTGATCGTTGTCAGAAGGGAGATGGGTGGGGAGATAGGAGAAATAGGTGAAAGGGATTAAGAGTACACTACCCTGATAAGTATTGAATAATATATAGAATTGTTGAATCACTATATTGTATACAATACAGCACTGTATGTTAACTACACTGGAATTAAAATTTTTATGAACACCATGATTTAAAAAAGCAAATAATTGGGGATGTAATGTATGGTGACTAACATAATATAATAAAAAATCATTAAGAAAAAAAGCAAATAATCCTTTCCTGATTAAAACATTTCAGAGTGTAGGAATAGAGGGTACATTTCTCAATCTCATAAAAGCCA